>NC_091190.1:32250254-32252754 GCF_040958095.1 Procambarus clarkii | reverse complement strand
GCCAAGCTGCTGGACGTGACAACAAGAAACTTTCTAAGTCAACATGTCAAGGGACCGACAAGAATAAGAGGAGAGGATGAACCAGCTTTGCTTGATCTGATATTTACCCTACATGAGTCGGATATATGGGAAGTTAAGTTGGAAGCCTCCTTGGGAATGAGTGATCATATTGTATTGAGCTTTGAGTACCTGGCTGAGCTAGGAATTATCTCCCCAAAAAAGAACTGGGAAACAAAGGGCTGGTGTACAGAAAGGGAAACTATGAGAAAATGAATAAATTCCTGAGGGATATACAATGGGACACAGAACTCAGAACCAAGTCCGTACAAGACATTATAGACTATGTCACCCAAAAGTGTCAGGAGGCTGTAAGCAGGTTTATACCAGCCCGACAGGAAAAAACCCAGAAGCAAAAGAAGAATCCGTGGTTTAATAGTGAATGTATGAAAGCAAAGGAACTGAACAAAAGGGCATGAAGGAACTTCCATAGTAACAGAACACCAGAAAGTAGAGAGAGAGATACCAGAGAACTAAGAACGAGTATGTTAGTGTGAGAAGAGCAGCTGAGAAAAGGTCGGAAAATGACATAGCTAATAAGGCCAAGACTGAACCAAAGCTACTATACAGTCACGTCAGGAGGAAAACAACAGTGAAGGAACAAGTGATGAAACTTTAGACGAGTGAGTACAGGTAAGCAGGGAATGAAAAAGAGGTGTACGAAAAACTCAATAAAAGGTTCCAGGAGGTCTATACAAGGAGAGATCACGGTGCTAGGAGAGGTGGCAGAAAACCAGGCGACCTTGGAAAGGTTCGAAATAACAAGAGATGAGGTCAAGAAGCACCTATTCGAGCTGGACGTGAGAAAGCTGTTGGGCCGGACGGAATCTCCCCATGGGTATCGATAGAGTGTGCAGGAGCACTTTGTTTGCCACTCTCCATAGTGTATAGTAGGTCACTGGAAACGGGAGACCTACCAGAAACATGGAAGACGGCTAATGTTGTCCCAATATACAAAAAGGGTGACAGACAAGAAGCACTGAACTACAGGCCAGTGTCCTTAACTTGTATACCATGCAAGGTGATGGAGAAGATCGTGAGAAAAAAACTAGTAACACATCTGGAGAGAAGGGACTTCGTGACAACCCATCAACATGGGTTCAGGGAGGGTAAATCTTGCCACACAGGCTTGATAGAATTCTACGATCAGGTGACAAAGATTAAGCAAGAAAGAGAAGGATGGGCGGACTGCATTCTTTTGGACTGTCGGAAAACCTTTGACACAGTACCCCATAAAAGGCTAATGCATAAGCTGGAGAAACAGGCAGGAGTAACTGGTAGAGCACTCCAGTGGATAAGGGAGTACCTAAGCAATAGGAAGCAGAGAGTTACAGTGAGGAGTGAGACCTCAGATTGGCATGAAGTCACCAGTGGAGTCCCACAGGTGCTCTGTATTCGGACCTATCCTGTTTTTGATATATGTAAATGATCTCCCAGAGAGTATAGACTCATTCCTTTCAATGTTTGCTGACGACGCCAAAATTATGAGAAAGATTAAGACAGAGGAGGCCAACTTGAGGCTTCAAGAAGACCTGGACAAGCTGCAGGAATGGTCGAACAAATGGTTGATAGAGTTTAACCCAAGCAAATGTAATGTAATGAAGATAGGTGTAGGGAGCAGGAGACCAGATACAAGGTATCATTTGGGAGATGAAATACTTCAAGAGTCAGAGAGAGAGAAACACCTGGGGGTTGATATCATGCCCTGTCCCCTGAAGCCCATACCAAGAGGATTACATCAGCGGCATATGCCAGGTTGGCTAACATAAGAACATCCTTTAGAAACTTGTGTAAGGAGTCTTTCGGAACTCTATATATCACATATGTCAGACCAATCCTGGAGTATGCGGCTCCAGCATGAAGTCCATATCTGGTCAAGCATAAGACTAAACTGCAAAAGGTTCAAAGGTTTGCAACCAGACTAGTACCCGAGCTGAGATGTATGAGCTATGAGGAGAGACTACGGGAATTAAACCTTACTTCGCAGGAAGACAGAAGAGTTAGGGGGACATGATTACCACATTCCAGATTATCAGAGGAATCGATAAGGTAGATAAAAACAGACTATTTAACACAAGGAGCACACGCACTAGGGGACACAGGTGGAAACTGAGTGCCCAAATGAGCCACAGAGATATTAGAAAGAACTTTTTTAGTGTCAGAGTAGTAGACAAATGGAATGCATTAGGAAGTGATGTGGTGGAGGCTGACTCCATACACAGTTTCAAGTAAATAAATAATAAATAAATAAATAAATGATTATTTAGGTAAGGTACATATATACAAGAAATTTTTACAAAGATTGGTGGACTTATAGATAGAGCTAGTACATACAATGCCTAAAGCCACTATTACGCAAAGCGTTTCGGGCATGAAAAACTTAAATGACTAAAGCTTAATACTAATTGAGCATAAAGAGTAAAATGAAAACATGAAATGAAAA
>NC_091190.1:32057754-32245254 GCF_040958095.1 Procambarus clarkii | reverse complement strand
AACCCCTGGTCTTCTCCCTGCCCCAAGCAGGCCTGAGCAAGACCAAAGCCCTCTATCCCCCACTCCACCTCCCTCCAAACCCCTGTCAACTACACCGCAGGAGGGCGTGCCCTCTCCCCAAGCAATCCCTGCTCCCTCACCCCCAGGACTTCTTCCTGACCCAAGCAGGCCTGAGGAAGACCTAAGCCCTCCACCCCCCACCCCACCTCCCCCTGAACCCCTGGCAACTACCTCACAGGAGGAGGAGCCTACCCAAGTAGCAAGGACCATAGAACAACCTCCTACACTTGTAGGGAGTGTGGGTGAAATTGGATATAAGAAAGTGAGCTTCAAGGTAATGTACTCAAACATTGATGGGATTACCAATAAAGCAAGTGAACTGGCAGAAAGGGTGCAAGAAGAAAACCCTGATGTAATAGGACTAACAGAAACAAAATTGTCAGGAGTCATAACAGATGCTGTGTTTCCAAAGGACTACAATATAGTAAGGAAAGAGAGGGAAGGGAGAGGAGGTGGAGGAGTGGCCCTGCTGATAAGGAAGGACTGGAGTTTTGATGAGATGGAAATTCCGGGCTGTGACGGATTCAGAGATTACATAACAGGAACTATAACAATGGGTGGACCTAAGATAATAGTGACAGTCATTTACAACCCTCCCCTAAATGACAGAAGACCTAGACAGGAGTTTGATAGGAACAACATGGCAACCATTAATATAATAGAGAGAGCAGCTTCAGTTGCCTGCAGGAATGGCTCAAGACTCTTAATCATGGGTGATTTCAACCATGGAAAGATAGACTGGGAGAATGGGGACCCACATGGTGGTGCAGATACGTGGCGAGCTAAACTCTTGGAAGTGGCAACAAGGAATTTTCTGAGCCAGCATGTCAAGGAACCTACAAGAATGAGAGGCAATGATGAACCAGCTAGACTCGACTTAATATTCACCCTGAATGAGTCAGAAATAAGGGAAGTCAAAGTTGAAGCCCCCATAGGAATGAGTGACCACAGTGTACTGACCTTTGAGTACTTGGTGGAGGTAGGGATAACCTATCCAAGGATGGGAGTGGAGGGGAAAAGACTGAATTACCGAAGAGGAAAATATGACGAGATGAGGAACTTCCTAATGGGAATACCATGGGAAACAGAACTTAGAGACAAGAATGTGCAGGTCATGATGGATATTGTCACCCAAAAGTGCCAGGAAGCTGCAGACAGGTTTATCCCCGTCCAAAAGGAGAAAAACGAAAAACAACAGAAAAACCCATGGTTCAACCAGGAATGTAAGGTAGCGAAACAATTGAGTAAAAGAACATGGAGAAACTACAGAAATAACAGAACACCAGTGAGCAGGGAGAGGTACCAGAGGGCCAGAAATGAGTACATCAGAGTGAGGAGGGAAGCAGAGAGACAGTTTGAAAATGACATCGCGAGTAAAGCCAAGACCCAACCAAAGCTGCTCCACAGCCATATCAGGAGGAAAACAGCAGTGAAGGAACAAGTGATGAAGCTGCGGAAAGGGGAGAACAGATACACAGAGAATGACAAGGAGGTGTGTGAAGAACTCAACAAGAGATTCCAGGAGGTCTTCACAATAGAACAAGGAGAAGCCCCTGCACTAAATGAGGAGGCGGCAACCTTGGAAACCTTGGAGGAATTTGACCTCACCAGTGATGAGGTCAAAAGGTGCCTGCTGGAGCTAGATGTGACAAAGGCTGTTGGGCCTGATAGAATCTCACCATGGATACTAAAGGAAGGTGCAGAAGCACTAAGTGTGCCACTCTCTATGGTGTATAACAGGTCACTGGAAACAGGAGACTTACCAGAAAGTTGGAAGACAGCTAACGTGGTCCCAATATACAAAAAGGGTGACAGGCAAGAGGCACTGAATTACAGGCCAGTTTCCTTAACTTGTATACCATGCAAGGTGCTAGAGAAGATCGTGAGGAAAAGGCTCGTAGAGCATCTGGAGGGAAATAACTTTGTAATGCACCACCAACATGGGTTCAGAGATGGTAAATCGTGCCTCACAGGTTTAATAGAATTTTATGACCAGGCAACGAAAATTAGGCAGGAAAGAGAAGGGTGGGCCGACTGCATTTTCCTGGATTGCCAAAAAGCCTTCGACACAGTACCCCATAAAAGGCTGTTAAAAAAGTTGGAGCAACAGGCAGGAGTAAAAGGGAAGGTGCTCCAGTGGATAAGGGAGTACTTAAGCAACAGGAAACAGCGAGTAACGGTGAGGGGGAAGACATCAGAGTGGCGAGATGTCACCAGCGGAGTCCCACAGGGCTCAGTACTTGGACCCATCCTGTTTCTAATATATGTGAACGATCTTCCAGAGGGTATAGACTCATTCCTCTCGATGTTTGCTGATGATGCAAAAATTATGAGAAGAATCAAGACGGATGAAGATAGACAGAGACTACAGGATGACCTGGATAAACTGGAGGAATGGTCTAGAAAATGGCTGCTGAAGTTCAACTCTGGAAAGTGTAAGGTGATGAAATTAGGCGAAGGGAGCAGGAGGCTGAACACAAGGTATCATCTGGGAGGGGAAATCCTGCAAGAATCAAATAGAGAGAAGGATCTGGGGGTTGATATCACACCGAACCTGTCCCCAGAGGCCCACATCAAAAGAATATCATCAGCGGCATATGCTAGACTGGCCAACATAAGAACTGCCTTCAGAAACTTGTGTAAGGAATCTTTCAGAACCCTGTATACCACTTATGTAAGACCAATCCTGGAGTATGCAACTCCAGCCTGGAGTCCATACCTAGTTAAACACAAGACAAAGTTAGAGAAGATTCAGCGGTATGCCACCAGGCTCGTCCCGGAACTGAGAGGATTGAGCTACGAGGAAAGGCTAAAGGAGCTGAACCTCACATCCCTGGAAAACAGAAGAGTAAGGGGAGACATGATAACCACCTACAAAATTCTCAGGGGAATTGACAGGGTGGACAAAGACAAACTCTTCAGCACGGGTGGGACACGAACAAGGGGACACAGATGGAAACTTAGTACCCAGATGAGCCACAGAGACGTTAGAAAGAATTTTTTCAGTGTCAGAGTAGTTAATAAATGGAATGCACTAGGAAGTGATGTGGTGGAGGCTGACTCCATACACAGTTTCAAATGTAGGTATGATAGAGCCCAGTAGGCTCAGGAATCTGTACACCAGTTGATTGACAGTTGAGAGGCGGGACCAAAGAGCCAAAGCTCAACCCCCGCAAGCACAATTAGGTGAGTACAATTAGGTGAGTACACACACACACACACACACACATACGACCCAGCCTCCCTACACACACACACACGGCCCAGCCTCCCTACACACACACGGCCCAGCCTCCCTACACACACACACACACACACACGGCCCAGCCTCCCTACACACACACACACACACACACGGCCCAGCCTCCCTACACATACACACACACACACACGGCCCAGCCTCCCTACACACACACACACACACACACACACACTTGTGCTGTGACCATCGTGTTGGGTGGACGTGGATTGGGAGCTCCTGGTTCACTAGTGGAGTGGGAGGGGTAATCAGGGAATTTCGAAGTGAAAAAGTGTGTACAAGTGAATGAAAAAAACCTTTGGGTTTTGACCAAAGCCATAAGGTAGTGAAGAAAATCAGTATAAGTAGCGTAATTGAAAATAGTTGATGAAGTACTGTGGCAGTGTGCACAGTACAGTGTGCTTATCTCCCCAACACCTCCCTTGATCCCTCTGACCCCACTGCAGTCAAATTCATCCCACATTCCAAGGACCCCCTCATCACCTCAACCCCCAAAACCCGTCCAGCCCTCATCCCCTCAACCCCCAAAACCTACCCAGCCCTCACCCCTCCTCATCCCCTCTCCTTCCATGTGACCCCCCACCCTTGCGAGGGGTGTGGGAGGTTCCCCCCACCCCCTCTATCCTTCCCCCTCCCAACCTCTCAACCTTTATCTGACTCCCAACCTTACGCTATCTCCAAACCCCTCTATGCCTATCAGACCCTCCCTAATCTTCAGACACAGTACGCCCTTCCTACTCCAGACTCACCTACCCAGGACCTACCCCAGACCCTCCTACCTACCTTCCTAGAAGCCCAGCCCCCATTAGTCCCCCAAGCACCCCTCCCGACCTCCTTCACCCCCCATACACCCCCCGGACCCCCCCAGACCCCCTGGATCCCCCCGTACACCCTCAGATCCTCCCTGCCCCAGTCATCCCCCAGACACCCCCCAGATCCCCCAGGTCCACCCTGCCCCCAGTCACCCCCCAGACACCCCCCAGATCCCCCCAGACCCCCAGAGAAAGGGAGAACTCTGGTACACGAGTTTCCATGAAGAATCTCAAGGTTTGGTACATCAATGCTGATGGGGTATCTAATAAAGCAGAAGAGATAAAAGAAAGAGTGAGTGAGGAAGATCCTGACATAGTTGCAATTGTGGAAACTAAAATTAATGACATGATCTCAGATGCAATCTTTCCTGAATGGTACCAGGTGATACGAAAAGAGAGGACACAGAGACAGGGAGGGGGAGTGGCACTCCTAATAAAGCGGAAATGGAAGTTTGAAGACCTGGGAAATCGTGTTACCAATGAGTGCACAAGCTTCATACATGGAACTCTGACAGCAGATGGGAGGAAGATTGTGATCTTGGTAATCTACAATCCTCCACCAAACAGTAAAAGACCCAGGCAGGAGTATGATGACAACAACAAGGCATGCATAGATGAACTGCAGAAGGCAGCAACACTAGCCCACAGAATGAGAGCGAAGCTGCTGGTCATGGGGGACCTAAATCATGAAGAGATAAATTGGGAATCAAGGAATCCCCATGGAGGGGACGAAACGTGGGGAGCAAAATTAGTAGATGTTATAGACAGAAATTTCCTAACACAGCATGTGAAGGAAGACACAAGGGAAAGAGGAGAAGATGCACCGAGCCTATTAGACCTGATTTTCACCCAGAACGTAGAAGATATCGAGAATTTAGAGCATGAAATACCTCTAGGGGCCAGTGACCATTGTGTCCTAGTCTTTGACTACATGATGGAATTCAAACTTATGACCATGGGACAAGAGATCTGGGAAAGGAGAGTTGACTACAGGAAAGGGGACTATAGGAGGATAAGGGACTATCTGGGAGAAGTGCAGTGGGAGGAAGAAATTAGAGGAAAAACAGTTCAAGATATGATGGACCTAGTCATACAGAAATGCCAAGAGGCCGAAGAGAGATTTATACCAACAGTAAAGGGAAAAAATAAGAAGGAATATAATAACCCATGGTTTAATAGACAGTGTCAGGAAGCAAAAATGGCCAGCAGGCGGGAGTTCAGGAAGTACAGAAGACAAAGGACAGAGGACAACAGGATCAGATGCAACAGAGCTAGGAACGATTACATTAACATAAGACGAACATCGGAAAGGGACTACGAGAACGATATTGATATCAAAGCGAAAAAACAACCTAAGCTACTACACAGTCATATAAGAAGAAAAATGTCGGTGAACGACCAAGTGACAAGACTAAGGAAGGCAGAGGGGGCATATACTGAAAGTGACAAGGAAATCTGTGAGGCACTGAATGCCAGTTTCCATGGAGTGTTCACTACCGAGCCTGAGCAGCTCCCATTGTTGGAAGGGGTTATCCTAGATGAAAGAATATCAGATATAGAGGTGACAGCAGAGGAGGTAATGAAACAGTTGACAACACTTGATGCAACTAAAGCAGTTGGACCAGACAAAGTATCACCGTGGATACTAAAAGAAGCAGCGCAGGCCCTCAGCGTGCCTCTGGCAATGATCTTTAATGAGTCACTTATGTCGGGAGAATTGCCCAGTTGCTGGAAGAAGGCAAATGTCGTGCCGATCTTCAAGAAAGGCGATAGGGAGGAGGCACTTAACTATAGACCTGTATCACTGACAAGCATCCCCTGTAAAATACTGGAAAGAATAATTAGGCTACGACTGGTTGCACACCTGGAGAACATTAGGTTTGTGAACAAACATCAACATGGGTTCTGGACAGGGAAATCGTGCCTAACAAACCTTCTGGAATTCTATGATAAAATAACGAGGATAAGACAGGACAGAGATGGTTGGGCAGACTGCATATTTCTGGACTGCCAAAAAGCCTTTGATACAGTACCGCACATGAGACTGCTGTTCAAACTCGAGAGGCAGGCGGGGGTAGGGGGAATGGTCCTAGCATGGATAAGGAACTACCTAACAGGAAGGAGCCAAAGAGTTACGGTAAGGGGCGAGAAGTCGGACTGGCCAGCAGTAACAAGTGGAGTACCACAAGGATCGGTGCTGGGACCAATTCTGTTTCTTGTATATGTTAACGACATGTTTACGGGTGTAGAGTCCTACATGTCGATGTTTGCGGATGACGCAAAGTTAATGAGAAGAGTTGTGACAGATGAGGATTGCAGGATCCTCCAAGAGGACCTGAACAGGTTGCAGAGATGGTCAGAGAAATGGCTACTGGAATTCAACACGAGCAAATGTAAAGTTATGGAAATGGGACTAGGAGATAGGAGACCAAAGGGACAGTACACAATGAAGGGGAACAGCCTACCTGTGACGACGTGCGAAAGAGACCTGGGTGTGGACGTAACACCTAATCTATCTCCTGAGGCACATATAAATAGGATAACGACAGCAGCGTACTCTACACTGGCAAAAGTTAGAACATCATTCAGAAACCTAAGTAAGGAGGCATTTAGGGCGCTTTACACTGCCTACGTGAGGCTAGTCTTAGAGTATGCCGCCTCATCATGGAGTCCCCATCTGAAGAAGCATATAATGAAACTGGAAAAGGTTCAGAGGTTTGCAACGAGACTCGTCCCAGAGCTACGAGGGATGGTGTATGAGAAGCGCCTGAGGGAACTGTGCCTTACGACACTAGAAAGAAGAAGGGAGAGGGGGGGCATGATAGGAACGTATAAAATACTCAGAGGGATTGACAGAGTGAACATAGACGAAATGTTCACACGGAATAGTAACAGAACGAGGGGACATGGATGGAAGTTGGAAACTCAGATGAGTCACAGACATGTTAGGAAGTTTTCTTTTAGCGTGAGAGTAGTGGGAAAATGGAATGCACTTCAGGAACAGGTTGTGGAAGCAAATACTATTCATAAATTTAAAACTAGGTATGATAAGGAAATATGACCGGAGTCATTGCTGTAAACATCCGATGCTCGAAAGGCGGGATCCAAGAGTCAATGCTCGATCCTGCAGACACAACTAGGTGAGTACATATTTGTGAGTACACGGCCCAGCCTCCCTACACACACACACACACACACACACACACACACACACACACACACCCACACACACACACACACACACACACACACACACACACACACACACACACACACACACACACACACACACACACACACACACACACACACACACACACACACACACACACACACACACACACACACACACACACACACACACCCACACACACACACACACACACACACACACACACACACACACACACACACACACACACACACACAGACACACACACACACACACACACACACACACACACACACACACACACACACACACACACACACACACGGCCCAGCCTCCCTACACACACACACACACACGGCCCAGCCTCCCTAACACACACACACACACACACACGGCCCAGCCTCCCTACACACACACGGCCCAGCCTCCCTACACACACACACGGCCCAGCCTCCCTACACACACACACACACACACACACACGGCCCAGCCTCCCTACACACACACACACACACGGCCCAGCCTCCCTAACACACACACACACACACACAGCCCAGCCTCCCTACACACACACACACACACACACACACACAAACCGCCCAGCCTCCCTACACACACACCCACGGCCCAGCCTCCCTACACACACACACACACACACACACACACACACCCCAGATCCCAAAGGTCCCCCCCAGAAAAGAAGCAGAAGAGAGTCAGTTTCAGGGTGATGTACTCGAACATAGATGGGATCACAAGCAAGACAAGTGAACTAAGGGAAAGAGCACAAGAAGTTAACCCAGATGTAATCGGACTCACTGAAACAAAACTCTCTGGAATCATAACGAATGCCGTGTTTCCCCAGGAGTATACAGTAATAAGGAAAGAGAGGGAAGGTAGAGGAGGAGGCGGAGTGGCCCTACTCATGAGAAGGGAATGGAGTTTTAAGGAGATGGCCATCCCGGGCTGTGAGGAGTTCAGAGACTACATAGCAGGCACCATAACAATGGGAGGACCAAGAATAGTAGTAGCAGTAATATACAACCCTCCACCAAATGACAGGAGACCCAGTCAAGAGTATGAAAACAACAACAAGGCAGTTAACACTATAATTGAGAGGGCAGCCTCTGCTGCCTGTAGAAATAGATCCCACCTGCTCATCATGGGCGACTTCAATCACGGAAAGATTGACTGGGAGAACAAGGAACCGCATGGAGGCGAGGATACGTGGAGAGCCAAACTATTGGAGGTGGTGACAAGCAACTTTTTAACGCAGCATGTCGGAGAACCCACAAGGATGAGAGGCAATGACGAACCAGCGAGACTCGACCTAGTCTTCACTCTGAACGACTCCGACATAAGAGAAATCGGTTTTGAGGACCCAGTAGGAATGAGCGACCACAGTGTACTGGTGTTTGAGTACTTGATTGAAGAAGGGTTATTGAACTCGAGGAGGGATACCGAAACCAAAAGGTTAGCATACCGAAAGGGAAACTATGAGGGGATAAGAAAATTCCTAACAGATATAGCATGGGAAACAGAGCTCAGGGGAAAGACGGCCCAAGATATGATGGATTACATCACGCAGAAGTGCAAGGACGCAGCAAACAAGTTTGTCCCAGTCCAAAAGGAAAACAGAGAAATGAAGATGAGAAACCCATGGTTTAATCAAAGATGTAGGCTAGCTAAGCAGCAAAGTAAAAGGGCATGGAGAAACTATAGGAATAACAGGACACTGGAGAGCAGAGAAAGATACCAGAATGCCAGGAATGAATATGTCAGGATGAGAAGAGAGGCAGAAAGACAATACGAAAATGACATCGCAAGCAAGGCAAAGACTCAGCCTAAATTGTTGCATAGCCACATTAGGAGAAAAACAACAGTAAAGGAACAGGTTATGAGATTAAGGATAGGGGCGGAAGGATTCACTACAAATGACAAGGAAGTGTGTGAGGAATTGAATAAGAAATTCCAGGAGGTCTTCACCTTAGAACAAGGAGAAATTCCAGAGGAAAGTGAGGGAATAGCTAACCAGGAACCACTGGAAGAGTTTGAGATTACCAGTGGGGAAGTAAGGAAGTGTTTACTAGAGTTGGACGTGACGAAGGCTATAGGCCCAGATGGAATCTCCCCTTGGGTTCTAAAGGTAGGAGCAAGAGAACTGGGCCTACCACTCTCCATAGTGTATAACAAATCACTGGCAACAGGGGAACTGCCAGATACTTGGAAAGCAGCTAACGTAGTCCCGATATACAAGAAAGGGGATAGACAGGAGGCACTGAACTACAGGCCAGTGTCCCTAACCTGCATACCATGCAAGCTGATGGAGAAGATTGTGCGAAAAAAACTAGTGGAGCATCTGGAGCGAAGGAACTTTGTAACACAGCATCAACATGGGTTCAGGGATGGCAGGTCCTGCCTCACAGGGTTACTTGAATTCTACGACCAGGCAACAAAAATAAGGCAAGAAAGAGAAGGGTGGGCAGACTGCATATTTTTGGATTGTCAGAAAGCCTTTGATACAGTGCCACACAAGAGGCTAGTGCGAAAGTTGGAGATGCAGGCTGGAGTGAGAGGGAAGGTACTCCGGTGGATAGAGGAATACCTAAGCAACAGGAGACAACGAGTCTGTGTGAGGGGTGAGGTCTCAGATTGGCGAGACGTCACAAGTGGAGTCCCGCAGGGGTCAGTCCTTGGACCTATACTGTTTCTGGTATATGTAAATGATCTCCCAGAGGGTATAGATTCGTTCCTCTCAATGTTTGCCGACGATGCAAAAATTATGAGGAGGATTGAAACAGAGGATGATAGTAGGAGGCTACAAGATGACCTGGATAGACTGAGTGAATGGTCCAACAAATGGCTGTTGAAGTTCAACCCGAGTAAATGCAAAGTAATGAAACTAGGCAGTGGAAACAGGAGGCCAGGCACAGGATACAGAATAGGAGATGAAGTACTTAATGAAACAGACAGAGAGAAAGATCTAGGAGTTGATATCACACCAAACCTGTCTCCTGAAGCCCACATAAAGAGAATAACGTCTGCGGCATATGCGAGGCTGGCTAACATCAGAACGGCGTTCAGGAACCTGTGTAAGGAATCATTCAGAATCTTGTACACCACATATGTAAGACCAATCCTGGAGTATGCGGCCCCAGCATGGAGCCCGTACCTTGTCAAGCACAAGACGAAGCTGGAAAAAGTCCAAAGGTATGCTACTAGACTAGTCCCAGAACTAAGAGGCATGAGTTATGAGGAAAGGCTGCGGGAAATGCACCTCACGACACTGGAAGACAGAAGAGTAAGGGGGGACATGATCACAACCTACAAAATCCTCAGGGGAATCGACCGGGTAAACAAGGACGAACTTTTCAACACTGGTGGGACGCGAACAAGGGGACACAGGTGGAAGCTGAGTACCCAAATGAGCCACAGAGACGTTAGAAAGAACTTTTTCAGTGTCAGAGTAGTTAGCAAATGGAATGCATTAGGAAGTGATGTGGTGGAGGCTGACTCCATTCACAGTTTCAAATGTAGATATGATAGAGCCCAATAGGCTCAGGAATCTGTACACCAGTTGATTGACGGTTGAGAGGCGGGACCAAAGAGCCAGAGCTCAACCCCCGCAAGCACAATTAGGTGAGTACAATTAGGTGAGTACACACACCGCCCAGCCTCCCTACACACACACCCACGGCCTAGCCTCCCTACACACACACACCGCCCAGCCTCCCTACACACACACCCACGGCCCAGCCTCCCTACACACACACACGGCCCAGCCTCCCTACACACACACACGGCCCAGCCTCCCTACACACACACACAACAAGAAACTTTCTAAGCCAGCACACCAAAGAACCAACAAGAATGAGAGGAGAAGATGAACCAGCAATGCTTGATTTGATATTTACCCTAAATGAATGGGATATAAGGGAAGTTAAGATGGAAGCGCCCTTGGGAATGAGTGACCACAGTGTATTGAACTTTGAGTACCTGGTAGAGCTAGGACTTATCTCCCCCCAAAAAGAACTAGGAATCAAAAGGCTGGCATACCGAAAGGGGAATTATGAACAGATGAGAAGTTTCCTAAGTGAAATACCTTGGGTCACAGACCTCAGAGACAAGTCTGTACAGGGTATGATGGACTATGTTACCCAAAAGTGTCAGGAGGCAGTAAACAGGTTCATCCCGGCCCAAAGGGAAAAGTCCGAGAAGCAACAGAAGAATCCATGGTATAATAGGGCATGTATGGAAGCGAAGAAACTGAGCAAAAAGGCGTGGAGGAACTTCCGGAATAACAGAACACCAGAAAGCAGAGAGAGATACCAGAGAACCAGGAATGAGTACGTCAGGGTGAGAAGAGAAGCAGAGAAAAATTTTGAAAATGATATAGCAAACAAAGCCAAGACCGAACCAAAGCTACTCCACAGTCACATCAGAAGGAAAACAACAGTGAAAGAACAGGTATTGAAACTTAGAACAGGCGAGGACAGGTATACAGAGAATGACAGAGGTGTGTGAGGAACTCAACAAGAGGTTCCAGGAGGTCTTCACAATAGAACAGGGTGAGGTCACTGTGCTAGGAGAAAGGGAGATTAACCAGGCGGCCTTGGAGGAGTTCGAAATTACGAGAGAGGAGGTCAAGAGACACCTGCTGGATCTGGACGTTAGAAAGGCTGTTGGTCCAGATGGGATCTCACCATGGGTACTGAAAGAGTGTGCAGAGGCACTTTGCTTGCCACTCTCCATAGTGTATAGTAAATCACTAGAGACGGGAGACCTACCAGAAATATGGAAGACGGCGAATGTGGTCCCAATATACAAAAAGGGCGACAGACAAGAGGCACTGAACTACAGGCCAGTGTCCTTGACTTGTATACCATGCAAGGTGATGGAGAAGATAGTGAGAAAAAACCTGGTAACACATCTGGAGAGAAGGGACTTCGTGACAAATCGCCAACATGGGTTCAGGGAGGGTAAATCTTGCCTTACAGGCTTGATAGAATTCTACGATCAGGTGATACAGATTAAGCAAGAAAGAGAGGGCTGGGCGGACTGCATTTTCTTGGATTGTCGGAAAGCCTTTGACACAGTACCGCATAAGAGGCTGGTACATAAGCTGGAGAGACAGGCAGGTGTAGCTGGTAAGGTGCTCCAGTGGATAAGGGAGTATCTAAGCAATAGGAAGCAGAGAGTTACGGTGAGGGGTGAGACCTCCGATTGGCGTGAAGTCACCAGTGGAGTCCCACAGGGCTCTGTACTCGGTCCTATCTTGTTTCTGATATATGTAAATGATCTCCCGGAGGGTATCGATTCGTTTCTCTCAATGTTTGCGGACGATGCTAAAATTATGAGAAGGATTAAAACAGAAGAGGACTGTTTGAGGCTTCAAGAAGACCTAGACAAGCTGAAGGAATGGTCGAACAAATGGTCGTTAGAGTTTAACCCAACCAAATGTAATGTAATGAAGATAGGTGTAGGGAGCAGGAGGCCAGATACAAGGTATCATCTGGGAGAGGAAATTCTTCAGGAGTCAGAGGAGGAAAAAGACTTGGGGGTTGATATCACGCCAGACCTGTCTCCTGCAGCACATATCAAGCGGATAACATCAGCGGCATATGCCAGGCTGGCCAACATACGAACGGCATTCAGAAATTTGTGTAAAGAATCATTCAGAACTTTGTATACCACATATGTCAGGCCAATCCTGGAGTATGCAGCCCCAGCATGGAGTCCATATCTAGTCAAGGATAAGACTAAACTGGAAAAGGTTCAAAGGTTTGCCACCAGACTAGTACCCGAGCTGAGAGGTATGAGCTACGAGGAGAGACTACGGGAATTAAACCTCACTTCGCTGGAAGACAGAAGAGTTAGGGGGGACATGATCACCACATTCAAGATTCTGAAGGGAATTGATAGGGTAGATAAAGACAGTCTATTTAACACAAGGGGAACACGCACAAGGGGACACAGGTGGAAACTGAGTGCCCAAATGAGCCACAGAGATATTAGAAAGAACTTTTTTAGTGTCAGAGTGGTTGACAAATGGAATGCATTAGGGGGTGATGTGGTGGAGGCTGACTCCATACACAGTTTCAAGTGTAGATATGACAGAGCCCGATAGGCTCAGGAATCTGTACACCTGTTGATTGACGGTTGAGAGGCGGGACCAAAGAGCCAGAGCTCAACCCCCGCAAACACAACTAGGTGAGTACACACACACGGCCCAGCCTCCCTACACACACACGGTCCAGCCTCCCTACACACACACACACACACTGCCTAGCCTCCCTACACACACACACACACACACACACACACACACACACACACACACACACACACACACACACACACACACACACACACACACACACACACACACACACACGGCCCAGCCTCCCTACACACACACACACACACACACACACACACACACACACACACACACACACGGCCCAGCCTCCCTACACTCACACACGGCTCAGCCTCCCTACACACACACACGGCCCAGCCTCCCTACACACACACACACACGGCCCAGCCTCCCTACACACACACACGGCCCAGCCTCCCTACACACACACACACACGGCCCAGCCTCCCTACACACACACACACGGCCCAGCCTCCCTACACACACACACACACGGCCCAGCCTCCCTACACACACACACACACGGCCCAGCCTCCCTACACACACACACACACGGCCCAGCCTCCCTACACACACACACACACGGCCCAGCCTCCCTACACACACACACACACACGGCCCAGCCTCCCTACACACACACACACACACACACGGCCCAGCCTCCCTACACACACACACTGCCCAGCCTCCCTACACACACACACACACACACACACACGGCCCAGCATCCCTCTAGTTGAGAGGCGGGACCAAAGAGCCAAAGCTTAAACCCCGCAAGCACAAATAGGTAAGTACAGGTAGGGGAGGAGGCGGAGTGGCCCTACTCATGAGGAAGGAATGGAGTTTGAAGGAGATGGCTATCCCGGGCTGTGAGGGGTTCAGAGACTACATAGCAGGCACCATGATAATGGGAGGACCAAGAATAGTAGTAGCAGTAATATACAACCCTCCACCAAATGATAGAAGACCCAGTCAAGAGTATGAAAACAACAACATGGCAGTTAACACTATAATTGAGAGGGCAATCTCTGCTGCCTGTAGAAATAGATCCCACCTGCTCATCATGGGGGACTTCAATCACGGAAGGATTGACTGGGAGAACAAAGAACCGCATTGGAGCGAGGATACGTGGAGAGCCAAACTATTGGAGGTGGTGACTAGAAACTTTTTAACCCAGCATGTCAGAGAACCCACAAGGATGAGAGGAAATGACGAAGCAGCAAGACTGGACCTAGTCTTCACTCTGAACAACTCCGACATAAGAGAAATCGGTTTTGAGGACCCAGTAGGAATGAGCGACCACAGTGTACTGGTGTTTGAGTACCTGATTGAAGAAGGGTTATTGAACTCGAGGAGGCATACCGAAACCAAAAGGTTAGCATACCGAAAGGGAAACTATGAGGAGATAAGAAAATTCCTAACAGATATAGCATCGGTCACAGAGCTCAGGGGAAAGACGAGCTAAGATATGATGGACTACATCACGCAGAAGTGCAAGGACGCAGCAAACAAGTTTGTCCCAGTCCAAAAGGAAAACAGTGAAATGAAGATGAGAAACCCATGGTTTAATCAGAGATGTAGGCTAGCTAAGCAGCAAAGTAAAAGGGCATGGAGAAACTATAGAAATAACAGGACACTGGAGAGCAGAGAAAGATACCAGAATGCCAGGAATGAATATGTCAGGATGAGAAGAGAGGCAGAAAGACAATACGAAAATGACATCACAAGCAAGGCAAAGACTCAGCCTAAATTGCTGCATAGCAACATCAGGAGAAAAACAACAGTAATGGAACAAGTTATGAAATTAAGGATAGGGGCAGAAGGATTCACTACAAATGACAAGGAAGTGTGTGAGGAACTGAATAAGAAATTCCAGGAGGTCTTCACCATAGAGCAAGGAGAAATTCCAGAGATAAGAGAGGGAATAGTTAACCAGGAGCCACTGGAAGAGTTTGAGATTACCAGCAGGGAAGTAAGGAAGTGTTTACTAGAGTTGGACGTGACAAAGGCTATAGGCCCAGATGGAATCTCCCCTTGGATACTAAAGGAAGGAACAGAAGAACTGTGCCTACCACTCTCCATAGTGTATAACAAATCACTGGCAACGGGAACTGCCAGAAATTTAGAAAGCAGCTAACGTAGTCCCGATATACAAGAAAGGGGATAGACAGGAGGCACTGAATTACAGGCCAGTGACCCTAACTTGCATACCATGCAAGATGATGGAGAAGATTGTGCGTAGAAAGCTAGTGGAGCATCTGGAGCGAAAGAACTTTGTAACATAGCATCAACATGGGTTCAGGGATGGCAGGTCGTGCCTCACAGGGTTACTTGAATTCTACAACCAGACAACAAAAATAAGGCAAGAAAGAGAAGGGTGGGCAGACTGCATATTCTTGGATTGTCAGAAAGCCTTTGATACAGTACCACACAAGAGGCTAGTGAAAAAGCTGGAGATGCAGGCTGGAGTGAAAGGGAAGGTACTCCATTGGATAAAGGAGTACCTAAGCAACAGGAGACAACGAGTCAATGTGAGGGGTGAGGTCTCAGATTGGCGAGACGTTATGAGTGGAGTCCCGCAGGGGTCAGTCCTTGGACCTATACTGTTTCCGATATATGTAAATGATCTCCCAGAGGGGTATAGAATCGTTTCTCTCAATGTTTGCCGATGATGCAAAAATTATGAGGAGGATTGAAACAGAGGATGATAGTAGGAGGCTACAAGATGACCTAGACAGACTGAGTGAATGGTCCAACATATGGCTGTTGAAGTTCAACCCGAGTAAATGCAAAGTAATGAAACTAGGCAGTGGAAACAGGAGGCCAGACACAGGATACAGAAAAGGAGATGAAGTACTTAATGAAACGGACAGAGAGAAAGATCTAGGAGTTGATATCACACCAAACTCTATTTTTTTTTTTTTTTTTAAGAGGCATGAGTTACAAGAACAGGCTGCGAGAAATGCACCTCACGACACTGGAAGACAGAAGAGTAAGAGAAGACATGATCACTACCTACAAAATTCTCAGAGCAATTGATAGGGTACCTAAAGATAAATTGTTTAACATGGGTGGTACGCGAACAAGAGGACACGGTGGAAACTTAAAACCCAAATGAGCCACTGGGACGTTAGAAAGAACTTTTTCAGTGTCAGAGTAGTTAACAGATGAAATGCATTAGGCAGTGATGTGGTGGAGGCTGACTCCATACATAGCCTGTGAGATCTTAAATTTTCGACTCTGAGAATGGTCACAATCGACTTGAGAATGGTCCAGGACGGACCGAAACGTCGTCGTCCCTTCACCTTCAAGTGTGTGGTCTGGTCAACATACTTTAGCCACGTTATTGTGACTCATCGCCTCCCAAAATTGATTGCAATCGAGGATGACCAGATTGGTCTCCTTGATAGGATTGAGCACACCATTACAACTGGTGATCACGTGCCTGTTTATACGAGGCAGTGGAGGCTGCCGGAACAGGCTAAGAAAACTATCAGGAGGTGAGTGCCAGAAAATGTTGAGGCAAGACGTGATAGAACCTAGTACGTCACCGTGGCTGTCTCCTGTTGTGTTAGTTCGTAAGCCAGATGGTAGTTATCGCTTTTGTGTGGACTACCGGAAGGTAAACGAAATAACTGAGGGTGATGTGTATCCCTTGCCCCAAATTCAGGAGATAATAGATCAATTTGGAGCTGCTAAGTATTTTTCTACTCTCGATGCTAAGTCGGCATATTGGGCAATACCTGTAACTGAGAAAGACAGGGAGAAAACAGCATTCTCTGATGGCAGACACACTTATCAATTCTGCAGGACGCCTTTGGCCTTAAGAGGGCGTTATCATTGTTTGGCCGAAAAAATTCGGCCAAACACGAAAAATTTATAAAAATACTACAACGTTCTGGCAACACCGTGGTGCAAACCGTTTAATGTTATGATAATAAATAACGTAATTACAGCAAATTTTCCAGCCGCAATTGCCCGAAATCTGGTCCTCGCGGCTCGGGTGCGCCGTAGGGTGATGCGTCATACGTTGTAAGCGTCTAGTATTTCGCAATAGAGTGGAGAATATCTTGTTATGCATATACAAATTATAAACACACTCGCTGGCAACTGTCTTCTGTGAGAGGGAGGGGCTATAATCCGATTTACTGGCTTAGTCACCCTCTCAGTGTCTGTGCCGGCGGTCGCATGCCTGACGCGCTCGCACAGATCGTATTTTCTTGCATATACTGCACAATGGATATAGTATCGGACAAGAAGAAAGCTCTAAAGGCAAGAGCTCTACGCGTTAGCCAAGTAAAGAAGGAGCGTAAAGCCACACTGAGGCAAAACAAGAGTTCCCTTGAGTGAAGAGAGAGGGCAGCCTCCCGCCCCCACAACACACTACCTCGCCTCACACCCAGGCACCCACACCTCCTGTGGCACCTGCCACACCTCTGTGGCACCTGCCACACCTCCTGCTGCACATGCCACACCACCTGCGGCACCTGCCACACCACCTGCGGCACCTGCCACTCAAGATCTTAGACCTGCAACTCAAGACGTTCTCCCTCTTGATGTTGCAAGATGTTGCATATTTCAGACCAATTATATTAGGTTAGTATGTATTATGTTTTATATCTTGATACTATATCATAAATAATTGTAAATATAAAGCTGCTGTCTTTTTTTTAATTTTTTTTATTTTTTTTTTTAATTTTTTTTTTTTAATAATTTTTTTTTTTTTTTTTTATCAGGCAATCTTCATGGAACTTACACACCTTACTGAAGGAATGCCAATCTACAAGGGTGGTAATTTTGATTGAAATTGGTAGTTCATCAACCTCAGCCAAAGGTGGCTGAACTTTGACCTTCATTTTTTACAGGTAACTAATTTGCAACTATATGGTTGAATAACTTTTTTATTTATTATTCAATTTACATGGAACTTGCACATTATATGTAGAGTCTGTGCCTCTAAAAACTCAAGTTATATATTTCCCCTAAGATCATTTATTGATTTTATATATATTTATAAACATCATTTTGTTGCATAATTTTTTGGGTGAACTTTGAAAATTTGTATTATTGCACTAAATAGGTTTGGGATAATAATGCCACTAGACAACCTTTATTATATAGTATTGTGATAGCTGAGTATCATAGAAATAATATCAGTTGATATTTGTATTTGTTATATCAACTTTAAAACATGTAAAAAAATGGTTAAAAAAAGTTTTTTTTTTTTTTCTCCCTCTCTATTTAGGCTGCGATGCTGAAACTTGGACCACTTGCAGCCCTCTTCACGTGTAACACGTCAATAAATTTTCATTGCACTAGAACAACTTTTATGAACCCTAACTATCGCCCCCTTAAGACAGCCCCTTCGTCATTTCAGAGGGCCATTAACTTTATCCTCAGCCCAGTTTTGGGAAGGCATTCGTTAGCGTACCTGAATGATGTCTTAATCTACTCCAGGACGTTTGATGAGCACTTACGAGACTTGACTGAGACTTTGATCTTGTTGATCGAGCTGATTTTTATTTATTTATTTATTTATTTATATATATACAAGATGGTACATTGGGTTTGTGAGAATACATTGGATAGTACAGTATTTACATTCTTGTAAAGCCACTAGTACGCGCAGCGTTTCGGGCAGGTCCTTAATCTAGCAGATAATTTTAAGTAGGTAATTTCAATCAGAATTGATAAATGATAAAGATACATTACAAGAGAAAAATGAGATGAGAGAGATAAGTAAGTATATTAAAGCATATTGTTATATTAAAGCTCTGATTGATTACATTGACAGCTTGATTAGTAATTTAAACAAGATTAATAGACACCATACAGCAGATTGACAGCACATATAAGACAGCAATGATCACAATGGTAAAGATGTTCAGAATGGGTACATAAAGATTGGGAGACTGGGTAGCAAAAGATACAGATAACAAGATTTATAAACACCATACAACAGATTGGCAGCACATATAAGAAGACAGCAATGATCACAATGGTAAAGATGTTCAAATTGGGAACATAAAGGTTGGGAGATTGGGTGGCAATTGATACAGTGCAATTTTAAGGCAAAAAGTGAAAAACTATGAAGATGAAATTAGGTACTTTTTAGTATTGATTTTGAATGATGTAAAAGTTGGACAGCTTTTCAATTCAGTAGGGAGTGAGTTCCATAAACTGGGTCCCTTTATTTGCATAGAGTGTTTACACAGATTAAGTTTAACTCTGGGGATATCAAAGAGATATTTATTTCTGGTGTGGTGATAATGGGTCCTATTACATCTGTCCAGGAAGAGTTTCAGACAAGGATTTGCATTTAAGAACAGGGTTTTGTAAATGTAGTTGACACAAAAGAATTTGTGGAGTGAGATTATGTTTAGCATGTTTAGGGAGTTAAACAAGGGGGCTGTGTGTTGTCTGAAAGCAGAATTTGATATTATTCTGATAGCAGATTTTTGCTGGGTGATGATGGACTTGATGTGGTTTGCCGTGGTTGAACCCCATGCACAGATACCATAGTTGAGATAGGGATAGATTAGTGCATAATATAGAGAGATGAGAGCAGAGTTAGGAACATAATATCTGATTTTGGAGAGTATACCAACTGTTTTAGAGACTTTCTTAGTTATGTGTTGTATGTGGGTACTGAAGTTGAGTCTCTTGTCTAGGAATATGCCAAGAAACTTTCCATCATTTTTATTGCTAATGTTTACATTGTCAATCTGAAGCTGAATTGCATTTGTAGATTTGCTTCCAAATAGGATGTAGTAGGTCTTTTCTATGTTAAGTGTTAGTTTGTTGGTTGACATCCATAAGTGGACTTTTTTTAGTTCATTATTAACAACATCATTTAGTGTATGTGGGTTGGGGTTGGAGTAGATGAGGGTAGTATCATCAGCAAACAAAATAGGTTTCAGAATGTTAGAGACATTAGGCAGATCATTAATGTATATAAGAAATAGAAGAGGTCCCAAGATGCTGCCCTGTGGCACTCCAACGGTTATTGGTAGAATGGGAGAGATTATATTATTGATGGCTACACATTGGTGTCTATCACTAAGATAGGATTGAATATAGTTCAGTGCATGGCCTCGGATTCCATAATGATGGAGTTTACTTAAGAGGTAATCGTGATTAACAGTGTCAAAGGCCTTTCTCAGGTCAATGAAGAGTCCAATTGGAAACTCATTTTTGTCAAGGGCTGAGTAAATTATATCAAGGAGACTAATAATTGCATCGTTGGTACTCTTTTGAGAGCGGAATCCAAACTGACAGGGGCTAAGAATGTCGAATTTTAGGAGATAGGAGTAGAGCTGTTTGTAGATAATTTTTTCAAATATTTTTGATAGTATGGGTAGGTTCGATATTGGTCTATAGTTGTTTATGTCTGACGGATTACCTCCTTTATGAACTGGCGTTACTCTTGCTTTTTTAAGGATATCAGGGGAGGTATGACACTCAAGGGATTTGTTGAACAGCAGAGCTATAGATGGCGCAAGGGCATGGGAGGCGCTCTTGTATACAATGGATGGGATTTCACTGATGTTCCCAGCTTTGGTTTTTAGTGAATGTATGATGGACACAACATCTGACGGGCTGACTGGTGAGAGGAGAAGAGAGTTTGGATAGCTGCCTGAGAGATATGTGTTGATATGTGTCTGAGTCTGTGGGATTTTACTTGCAAGGTTAGCACCAATCGATGAATAGAAGCTATTAAATTCATTCGCCATTTCTAAGTCAGATGACAGTGTAAGGCCATCCTTAGAGAGTGTTATCTGGTTGTGGGAGTGTTTTTAGTTCCCAGGATGTTAGAGATGGTATTCCATGTGCTTTTCATGTTGCCTTTTGCTTCTTTGAATCTAGTCTCATAATATGAAAGTTTTGCTTTTCTAATGATACTGGTAAGCACTGATGAGTACCTTTTAACTACTTCCATTGAAACTAGGCCACTCCTAAATTTCTTTTCGTATTCATGTTTTTTGTTGATTGATTTAATTATACCACTTGTGAGCCACGGGTTATTTTTTCTTTTATCAGTTACTTGTTTGGTAAGGGGGGGACAGTGAGTGTTGTAGAGGCTTAGAGTTTTGGAGAGAAAGAGGTTAGTTGATGAGTTTATATCCTGTGAATTATTAAATTCAGATTCCCAGTTAATATTGTGAAGTGCATTAGAGAGATTGCCTAAAGCTGATTCACTATGTAGCCTGAATGAAAGTTTCTTGGTTTCTGGTGGTGATGTGTCAATGTTTGCTATGAGGAAAGTAGGATAGTGGTCAGTTGTTCTGTCATAAATTACCCCAGATGTAAGGGGAGCTGTTATATTAGTCCATAGGTGATCCAGGGTAGTGGCAGATGTTTGAGTGACTCGGGTGGGCTTGGTGATTGTGGGGATTAGCATACAGGAGTGCATGCTGTTACGGAAATAGTCAACTTGAGGGTTGTTTTGAAGACCCAGGTCAATATTGAAATCACCTCCTAGAATGATGTGATTTTTGTTGAGATTGTTATTTATGATAAGATTCCTTACATTGTCAGAGAATAAAGCTATGTTGGTATTAGGAAATCTATAGATGGCACCGATTATCAGGGAGGATTTAAGGGATTTACTGGAGAACTTGGCAAAGGTATATTCACAATAGTCGTCTCTATCACTAATGACACTATTGCAAATGAAGGTATCTTTGTAATATATTGCTGTACCGCCACCTTTTTTATTAGGCCTGCAGTTATGAATGGCTTTATAACCAGCTAAATTGTAGAGTTGGGTATAGTCATTACTTAGCCAAGTTTCTGTTAAAATGATGAAAGATAATTTAGTACCTAGTGCTGTAAGTAGTGCATTTATATCATCAAAATGTTTACCAAGTGACCTAACATTTTGGTTGTAAACTGATAAGCAGGTGCTATTTAGGAGTTTGTTTTTTGCAAGATTTGCTGTGTAATACCTGCAATAATGATGATCAATGTGCTGATTTGTGTGGATATGGGACAGAAGATTTCGATCTGGATCAATATCAGTAAGCATATAGATAAGATAATGTCACGATACAATAAGATAAGCAATTACAGGAACAGATGAAAACTAAATCTGCTGTAAAATAGAAAGTAATTATAGCAAAACACAACAATATAATAATATATCAATACAATAAGAGCTTACAAAGTATTGAGTCTGCTAAAATTAGAGAATAATTATGGCAAAACACAACAATAAATGCAAGTAAACAAAAGAATTGAAACAATTAGAGGTAGAATAAAGATCACTAGATAGCCATGGAGGATACACAAGTTTGGTGGAGAGAACAAAATATCAGTTGAGACTGTCAAGATGAATATATAAAAAAAAAATTGACAAATGATAATTGTAAAGTAAAATAATCTTAAAGATAATAAATTTTATTTAGCTTAGTTTTAACCTATAATTAGTATGAACTTAATTAAAAGAACAAAATGAGATCAATAATTGATTTCAATAATTGACATAGATCAATACAATTAAATTTAAAATTTAAATGGAATAGGGTAAGATTAGATGTAGGAGTAAAATTTTACAATGAAACTGAGGTAGATGCTTGCATAAGTGCATGGAGACATGACGGATTATTTAGGAAATTATATGAATGAGAGAACATTAGGTAAATGGTAAGGCAGAGACAGCACCTTGGACAAAGTTAGATTAAGTTAGGTACGCTCAGGCACTGAAAGAGTTATTTTAAGTACTGTACCAACACCAATTAGAGGACCATATACCCATCCTGTAAGCGGTAGTGAACCCCATGCCTATCCTATGGGTAGTTATTATGTTTATTATTATTATTTATATATATACAAGAAGGTACATTGGGTTTGTGAGAATACATTGGATAGTACAGTATTTACATTCTTGTAAAGCCACTAGTACTAGAATATACCACATATATACTAATTCATATTCAACATATTGACTTTAAGCAGTTATTGGGCCTAGACCCATCTTACAAGTGGTATGGACCCCTTACCCACCTAACAGGTGGTAGTGGACCCTATACCCATCCTACAGTAGGTAAGTAAGTAAGTAAGTAATTATCAAAAGAAGGCACCAAACCGGGAAGGCTATGTAGCACCATCAAATACGCAAAATAATCAGAGGGCGCTAAATATCACCAAGGATGCCAATACGAGAACAAAAACGCATAAGGCGAACGATATCAAAAGTATCCGAGTCACCAAGAATTCTATCGAGGGACAGGCGACCGCGAGGGGCGGTCGGAAAGCAAGACACACGCTCGTCCTGGAAGTCAGGACATTCAAGAAGGACATGCACGACCGTAAGAGGGACAATGCAACTAGGACAATAAGGAGCAGGGCGGCGCTCCATCAAGTGACCATGGGTTAAGCGAGTATGGCCAATACGCAACCTCGCCAGAGCTGTTCCCCACCGCCGGTTACGGTGGAAGGAGGACGGCCACGAGGAAACACAACATTTAAGAGTACGTAGCTTGTTACCAGTAACAGACAACCAAGAAGCCTGCCAACGGGTAAGGACTGAGGAATGGATAACCGGGTAAAAGTCGGAATACGGAATGCCTTTACGAGAGATGGGACAAGAGCGGACAGCTTCCTTGGCGGCAGCATCCGCACGCTCATTTAAAGACACATCAATATGGCTGGGAACCCAACAAAACTCAACCGACTTAAATTTACTGTGAACAAGAAACAGCCAATGCTGGATCTCGACAACTACTGGATGAACCGGATTAAAGGACCCGAGAGCCATGAAGGCACTACGAGAGTCAACAACAACTACAAAGGAAGACTGACAACGAGAAAGCAGGAGACGAAGAGCATAGAGAATAGCATAAAGTTCCGCTGTAAAGATGCTAGTCTCCAGAGGTAAGCGACACATATAAGTGCGATCAGGAAAAACAACAGAGTAGCCAACACCGTCCGCTGACTTAGACCCATCGGTGAAGACAGAAACGGAGCGGGAGTGAGAAGAAAAGTGCTCGAGGAAAAGGCGTTTTAGAACCTTAGGAGGGGTAAAAGCTTTAGTGATACGGGTCAAGGATGTACAAAACCGCGGAAGAGGGACCCTCCACGGGGGCAAAGAAGGAACAACATGAGTAGAAACATCAGAAATACGAACGGAAAGAGAATCCTGTAGGCGAGATAACCGGACAGAAAGAGGGAGGTGGTGAAGAGGAACAGGAACCGCAGGAGTGGCAAAAGTTAAAGCACGACAGAGGCGAGAGGAAGGATGTTGCAAGGATCGCGCAAGATAGCGAAGATAGTAGCGATCACGGCGGTCCCGGAGAGACAGGAAGCCAATGTCAACATAAAAGCTAAGGATGGGAGTCGACGAAAGGCACCAGAACTGAGGCGCAGCCCAGTATGGTGCAAGGCATCAAGACGGCGAAGAGTAGAAGGAGAAGCAGACGAGTAAGCAGGGCAACCATAATCGAGCTTAGACAGGACGAGAGAGGAATGTAAAGCAAGGAGAGTGCGCCTATCTGCCTCCCAAGAAGTATGGGACAAGACCCGAAGGAGGGTAAGGGCCTTAGAGCACTCAACACGGAGGTAAGAGATACGGGGAGACCAAGACAAACGAGTGTCAAGGAATAACCCCAAAAGCTTCGCAGAATCTTTGTATTCAAGGGGATGACCAGAAAGTGACAAAGAGGGACGAAGAACAACCCGTTTCCTCGTAAAAGTCATGGCACAAGTCTTAGAAGTAGAGAACTTGAAGCCATGATTTGTGGCCCAAGACGACACGGCATCAATAGCAAGTTGAAGCCGGCGTTGAAGGAGAGGCGAATCATCACCCTGACAACAAAGGGTAAGATCATCGACATAGAGAGCGGAGAAGATACCAGAAGGCAGAGAGGAAAGAAGACCATTGAGGACAACCAGAAAAAGAGTAGTGCTCAGAACACTACCCTGGGGCACACCTTCGTATTGCTGAAAAGAGGGAGAGAGAGCGGTACCAAGGCGCACCCGAAAGGAACGACGAGAGAGGAAGCTGCGGAGAAAGAGAGGGAGATAACCACGAAGGCCAAAAGAATGAAGTTGAGATAGGATATGATAACGCCAAATGGTGTTGTAAGCCTTTTCCAGGTCAAAAAGGACGGCAACAACGGAGGTCTTCGCAGCAAAAGCAGTACGAATATAGACCTCCAAGTTCACCAGGACATCTGTCGTGCTGCGGCACTTGCGGAAACCAAATTGAGAAGGGGAGAGGAGGTGATGGTGTTCCAGGAACTACATCAGACGAACGTTAACCATACGTTCAAAGAGTTTGCAGACACAACTTGTGAGAGCAATAGGGCGAAAGTCCGTAGGGGAAGTACCCAGAGACCCCGGTTTGCGAACAGGGAGGACAACGGCATCGAGCCAGTCCTCAGGGACTGACGACGACTCCCAGATCCGATTATACAGACTCAGTAAATACTGAGACGTGCTCGGAGGGAGATGGCGAAGCATCTCATAATGAATACCATCGGAGCCCGCCGCCGTAGAACCGCAGAGGGCCAGGGCAGAGCGAAATTCAGAGAGAGAGAAGGGATCATTATAGGAAAGCTGAAGATGAGTGCAGAAATCTAAAGGACGAGACTCAAGGACAGGTTTACGAAGAAGGAAAGATTGGGGAAGATGAAGACCAGAGCTAACAGAAGAAAAGTGGGAACCCAGTTCGGAAGCGACCTGCAACGGGTCCGCTACAAGAGTATCATGGAGGTGAAGGACCGGTGAAACATCGGGAACGAACTTACCCGCTATCTTGCGGATACGCTTCCAGATCTGGGCCAGAGGGGTTTCGGACGTAATTGTTGAGACATAAGATGCCCAACATTCACGTTTAGCCGTACGGATGGCCCTACGGGCCACCGCACTCGCTTTCCGAAAGAAAAGAAAAGAATCGGTCGTCTGCCTACGGCGGTGCCTCTTCCAGGCTGCACGCTTACAGCAGACAGCCCGAGCACAGTCCGCATTCCACCAGGGAACGCACTTTCGTGGACCCCGAGAGGAAGAGCGAGGAATAGAGCGGAGGGCAGCGTTGAAGACAGTGTCATGAAAAAGGAGGAGAGCGCGAGAGAAAGGCAGAAGGGAGAGGTCAGAGAGAGCAGCACTGAGGGTAAATAGGGTCCAGTCTGCCTTAGCAAACTGCCACCTAGGGAAAGAGAGGGAAGGGCGAAAAGAGAAAAAGGAAACAAGGATGGGGAAATGATCACTTCCATGGAGGTCATCAAGAACCTGCCACGTGAAATCTAAGTAAAGAGAAGAAGAGCAGAGAGAAAGATCAAGACAAGAAAGGGTGCGAGTCCGAGAGTCCAAATGAGTGGCTCACCAGAATTCAGAAGAGACAGGGAAGAAGAGAGGAGAAACAGCTCAAGGAGGCGACCCCGGGTATTCGTCAGAACGTCACCCCAAAGAGAATGACGACAATTGAAGTCACCCAGCAGGAGCACAGGCTCCGGCAAGGCGTCTAGGAGGTGTCTCAAATCAGGAAGAGAAAGTGGGACACTCGGGGGGAGATAAATGGAACAAACTGTGTACCATTTCACCACAAAGATACGAGCAGCAGAACAATGGAGAGGTGAAGGAAAAAGTAAAGGAACAAAGGGAACATCAGTACGAATCAAGAGAGCAGAAGAATTAGAAGCCCCAGCAACAGCAGGGGGGGGGGGGGGAAGAGAAAGGAATAGCCACGAAAACGACCAGGACGAGCACCAAGCATCGGCTCCTGGAGACAGACACAAAGGGGCGAAAACCGCGAAATCAGAAGTTGGAGTTCGAGGAAATTGGCGTAATAACCTCGAACGTTTCATTGAAGGATGGACAACGACGAGAAGAGAAAGGACAAAAACAGAGAACAAGGAAGAAACAATGGCGAAAGAGCAACAGAGCACGTTAAAGAATATCAGGGTCGGGATCAGGGTCAGCAAAGTCAGGGTTAGGGGGCATGGGTAAACTGAGCAAAGACGGAGGGAAGGAAACGGGAGAACAGATCAGAGGTGGGCGGGCGGGGTCCGGAGGAGGAGACAACGGAGAGGAGCAGTCAAGGACCGCAGCAGGAAGAGGAGGGGTAGAAAGAGGGGAGCGTACCTCAGCAAGGGCAGCAACTGAGAGGGAAGCGGGGGCTAAAGAAACCTCCATAGCAGGAACAGGGGGCGCAACCACCGAAATGGTAGGGGAAGGAGCGAGAGAGGCAGAAGTAGGGGCCGAAGAAGAAAGCGAAACCTTCTTACCCGCCGGGGAGGAGGAAGGAGAGGAGCCAGGTTTACGCTTCTGACGTAAAGAGACAGGTGTTCCAGCAACCACGTACTGGGCAACGGATTCTAGCGTCTCAACAGGAGAAGCTGAACGAGAGAACACATGACGGCCGTTTGGAGAGCGATGGACATCAGCCCGCACCGACAGGCGGCGGGGAGAGTCAAGAGACGGAGGGGAAGGATGGGAAGGAGGAACGGAGGGAGACGAGGAAGAAGACACAGGAGACACGACAGACCGGGTAGAAGGAAGGGGAACCCCAGACAGAGGACCAGGAGGAGGATCCTTCGGGAGAGAACCCAAAGGAAAAGAGGAGGGGGCAGTGGGCGCATCAGGGTCCAAGGCCCGGAAACGGTTGTGAGTCTGAGGAAGGCGGGATGGACGAGGAGAGGAAGAGCGCAACACGCGAGCATAAGAGATATTAGCATAAGGCGGGAGCCGGCGAACCTGGCGTCTCGCCTCAGGAAAAGATAAACGCTCCCGGTGCTTCAAGTTGAGGACAGCTGCCTCAAGCTTGTAATGGACACACGCACGGGAGAAGGCAGGATGGGCCTCACCGCAGTTGAGGCAACGAGCCTGGGGAGAAGTGCACTCCGACTTAGAGTGACCTTCGCCACCACACAAAGGACAGAGAGAGACAGTCCCGGAGCAGCGGAGGGCACCATGCCCAAACCTCCAGCACTTGTTGCAGAGCTGAGGAGAAGGAATGTACTCCTGGACAGAGCACCTGGCACCAGCAAGAATGACAGAGAGTGGAAGGGTCCTGCGATCAAAGGTAATCATCACAACCCGGAGGGGTTGACGGCGACTACCACGAGGGGGACGAGTAAACGTGTCCACCTGGAGAATAGAATGGCCCTGGGCAGCAAGGATATGTCGAATATCGTTGTGGCAGTCGCGCAGGTCCCGAACACCGGTCGCAACATGGGGCGGGAGCAAAATAGTGCCAACACTGGCATTCAACTGAGCGTTCTTCGAGACCCGAACAGGGGTCTCGCCAAGGCAGGATAAGGCAGCCAAGCGGGAAGCAGCACCCTGAGAAGGAGCAGCAACGACACGTGTACCGAGACGAGTGGGGTTGAAAGTAATGGAGGCATCCACGGAATCAACGAGATGTCGATGGAGGGAGAAATCGTCAGGAGGCGCAGAATCAAGAGGAAGGAGATCAAAATATTTGGCCCACGAAGCGGGACCAAACAAGGCTTGATAGGTAGCAGAACTGGAAGGAATCGAGCGAGGGCGGCCGTGATGAGGACGGCGGTGAGAACCCCCAGAGAGAGAGGGGTTAAAAGGCGCAGTAGTTACAACTAGAGAAGGAGCCGCGCCAGGGGACGAGGTAGTCACCACCGGGGGCTTGGGGCTCGACCCAACCACAGAGGAGGGAGGGGAGCCAGGGGAAGGAGTCAGAGAGGCCAAAGGAGGAGCAAGGTCGGGGCCCAATGCAGCGAAGGCTACAGAGCCTGGTCTTCCAATACGGACCGACTCGGGGGCTTGGTCGCCCACCCCACCAGCCTGAGAAGGTAAATCAGAAGCAGCCGAAACAGGGGTTATCATCATTACGAAAAGAAGAATTCATTCACGAATGTGCCCCCACACCCACCATGGAGCCACAATTAGAGGCAGGACACCCAACAAGAAGCTATCGCCGATCTTGCCGGGGCCTCCTAGGGGTGCGTCGTGAGTATACGCCCCACAAACGCCACCTTAAGAAACCGACAGTCCGTCGAGATCGGGTTCAGTGACGAAAGGGGGATTGACAATAAAAGGTTCCCCTCGCTCTCGACGTCGGGTACTACAGTTCTACGGGTGCAAGAGTATGCCTCCTTAAGCACCCGGGCGTCAAAATAGAAGAAGTCCAAGGGAAGAACCAGAACGAGTAAAAGGTCGGCAGGAAACGGCAAGCAGATAGGAGAAGAGGGGGGGGAAAAACGAAACAAAAGGAAAAGGAAAAGATGCCCAGCAGAATTGGAGAGGACGGCAGCAGGAGCACAAGGCTAGAAAAGGACAGAGGACTGTCCCAAGGAGTATCACACTCCGGCAGCCGCCCACTAAGCCCCCACACGGCGACAACGAGCTGAGCGGGAAGGGGGTCCTACAGTAGGTAGTAGACACTATACCATCCTGTTTGCAGTAGTTGACCCCATAGACATTAAAACATTATATCGTTTTCTGTTAACGTTCCTCCAATACATTCTTTAAAGATTTTTGAAGCAAACTAGTGTATATAATGTTGAATGGTGAAGCACTATTATTCTATGTAATAATTTATAGTGCTTATTATAATTTACTAAGAACAACTAATATTTCTCAAAACAAAACTACGAAACTTCAATAGGATGTAGCTGATCTGTTATATTCAAAGAGCATGGACAATAGCAGGTAAATTTCCAACCCGTTCTCGCAAATTCGTAAAGTCAATATTGACTTATTAACTACGTGCATAGGTGATATACTAAACATGATAGATACCCTTAAAAAGATTCATAGAAAACACCGACCTTACCTAACCTTGTTAGTATCTTAAGATAAGCATCTTATTGCTTCGTAATTACAATTATTACTTAACCTATACCTATTATAGGTTAGGCAATAATTGTAATTACGAAGCAATAAGATGCTTATCTTAACATACTAAGTAGGTTAGGTAAGGTCGGTGTTTTCTATGAATCTTTTTAAGGGTATCTATTATGTTAAGTATGTCATCTATGCACATATTTAATAAGTCAATATTGACTTATTAAATTTGCGAGAACGGGTTGAAATTTCACAACCCATGTGGGACCTGAAAACTACAATTTTCGTTATAAGCGAACCTTTCATGGCTATTCTTCTGTCTACGGTATGAGACGTAAATTGGTACGTGAGGAAGAGTTTAGGCCTTGAAAAAAATGTAACTGGGAATATACCACATATATACTAATTCATATTCAACATATTGACTTTAAGCATTAAGTCATATATGTGCTGTCTTGTGCGAGAGCGGGTTGGTTCATAAGTGATGCAGCTTAGAAGTAATATAAATTAAATTGTTCTTCATTCCTTAAAATGGACAAGCAAATTTTGAATAAATCGTCAGGACGTTGTCCAGAACACCTGAGTAAATGAAATAGTTACACTGTTGGTGGTACAATAGGCCAGGTCTAAAATCTTTTACAGTTTCACATTCAACAATATAGTGTTCTAGTGAATGCATTAAAGGTTTATCACAGAGTTTACAATCTGAATATTCCGGTAGCGGCTCAGCCTCACTAACCTGCCAGATGTGTCTATAGCCAAGGCGAATTCACGCAATGACTATATCACATTGCCTAGTCCGGTTACTGATCTGCCCATACAAATACCTATTATAACAAAACTTGTCATAGCTTTTAATACTGCAGCTTTCAGGTCTCTGGGCATTTCTTAGTTCTCCTAAATCTGAATTAGTTTCTTTAAATTGTATGTTTCTAATAATTGCATTAGATAGTCCAAAGACATAATCAGTATTATCTTTCCTGCTAATTTCATTTTAAGTATGCAACATGTCATATTTAATGCAAATATCATAACCCTATGCAGAATGACTGCTTACTTGCCGTTAACTTGATTAAATATTACAATGGCATAAAAGTCACTAAATAAAAATTATTTATAGACCTGAACTTTTTTTTTATTCTTCTCAGGAGTTAATATATATAACATTATTATTAAACATTTTGTTTAGATAAATTACTTGTTACTTAAACTGATGTCATTTATTTACGAGATGTTTGGAAGGCTCCAATGACTGTTTTAGTTGCCAACTTGTTGCAATAACTATTCTATTATTTGACATATTTTAGAAGAAACGAGGATTGACATTTCTTGGTGTGTGTAAAGAGAACATGTGTCTGGTAGAGAAGTTTAGTGTGGGGCAAGTGGTTTGTGGGACAATTAAGGTGTTAAAGAATTGTATTTTTGACAGTTCCTTTCTTATCAGCAGCAGAGGTTCCTAACCTGGGGTCCACACGCTAGGTTCCCAACCTGGGGTCCACACGCTAGGTTCCCAACCTGGGGTCCACAAGCTAGGTTCCCAACCTGGGGTCCACAAGCTAGGTTCCCAACCTGGGTTCACATGCTAGGTTCCCAACCTGGGGTCTGTAACACCGTAAAGGTGTTTGGTATAGTTTTATTTAATCATAGAGATACATGAGTCAGAGACAAGGATTTGAGAGGCGCCAGTTTGGTCGATCTGAGTCTCACACCTCTAAGCGTTAATGACCTCAAGTTGACCTGACGTCAGCTCACGCGAATTTCACCTTGCTTCCGCTAATCTGATAATTGGCCTTCAAACATGCCAACGTTTAAGGAGTGGCTTGGTAGAGTGCCTCGGGCTATCTACTTGTGGGCGGAGTTAGCTACTAGGTTTCCCAATATATATACTCGGAGAGCTATCGATTCGAGGACAAGCAATAGCAGACGAGCCAGCAGAGCAGAGCAGAGGACAGCCTAGCCAGAGAGGCTGTCAGCCAGCGGGGTGGGACAGTCTCTGTCAACTACAGACCCCCTCCCCCTCCCTCTCAATCCAGCTATAGGCAGACACTTGGTGAGTCTGATTGGGAACCTAGCTTATGGACCCCAGGTTGGGAACCTAGCTTGTGGACCCCAGGTTGGGAACCAAGCTTGTGGACCCCAGGTTGGGAACCAAGCTTGTGGACCCCAGGTTGGGAACCAAGATTGTGGACCCTAGGTTGGGAACCTAGCTTGTGGACCACAGGTTGGGAACCTAGCTTGTGGACCCCAGGTTGGGAACCAAGCTTGTGGACCCCAGGTTGGGAACCTAGCTTGTGGACCCAAGGTTGGGAACCTAGCTTGTGGACCCCAGGTTGGGAACCAAGCTTGTGGAACCCAGGTTGGGAACCAAGCTTGTGGACCCCAGGTTGGGAACCTAGCTTGTGGACCCCAGGTTGGGAACCTAGCTTGTGGACCCCAGGTTGGGAACCTAGCTTGTGGACCCCAGGTTGGGAACCAAGCTTGTGGACCCCAGGTTGGGAACCTAGCTTGTGGACCCCAGGTTGGGAACCAAGCTTGTGGTCCCCAGGTTGGGAACCTAGCTTGTGGACCCCAGGTTGGGAACCTAGCTTGTGGACCCTAGGATGGGAACCTAGCTTGTGGACCCCAGGTTGGGAACCAAGCTTGTAAACCCCAGGTTGGGAGCCTCTGTTTTTTATGATATAGTGACTGTCAAAAATACAATTCTTATGCTCTTTTATTGTCCCACAAACCACTTGCCTCACACTAAGCTTCTCTACCAGAAACATGTTCTCTTTACACTCACACCAAGAAATGTCAATGTTTGTTTCCTCTAAAATATATCAAATTATAGAATAGTTATTGCAACAAGTTGGCAACTAAAATAGTTACTGGAACGTTCCAAACATCTTGTAAATAAATCTAGATAAAAACCAATCTACGTAACAAGTAATGTGTCAAAACAAAATTCTTAATAATAATGGTATATATAATATTAACTCTTGGGATGAGTACAACAAAAAAATACATCTCTAAAAAATTTTTTTTTAGTGACATTTATGCATTGTCATATTTAACAAAGTTAACGGGAAGTAAGCAGTTATTCTGAATAGGATTTTGATATTCACATCTTTTGATACTGTAGGTGTGTTGAATAAAATATTTGGATCCTTCCTATAAGGTTAAATAGTAGTAAAAAGTGTTATAAATATTTGATGAATAAATTGAGGCAAAGTAATTAAATAAATAAATAATAAATAAATGTTTATTCAGGTAAGATACATACATACAAGAGATTTTACAAAAAATGATAGATTTATAGACAGAGCTAGTACATACAATGCCTAAAGCCACTATTACGCAAAGCGTTTCGGGCAGGAAAAACATTAATGACTAAAACTTAATACTAATTGAGTATAAAGAATAAAATGTGTCGAGAACAAATAAAAATAAAAATAAAAAAGGGGGGAACATGGCTGAAAAAGCAGCACAAATACAATTAGGTCGACAAACAGCGTTGTTTAAAAAAAAAAAAACAGACATGGGTTGACAATAGAGGGGTAAGGTAGGTTACAGGGAATTTATTAGGTAGAGCTTCGTTTTTATCTTAAACTGGTTGAGAGAGGTACAGTCTTTAACATGGTTGGGAAAGTCATTCCACATTCTGGGTCCCTTGATTTGTAGAGCATTTCTAGTTTGATTAAGTAGTACTCTTGGACTATCAAAACTGGATTTATTTCTGGTGTGGTGCTCATGGGTTCTGTTACAACCTTCTATGAAGCTTTTGAGGTCAGGATAGGCATTACAGTTCAGCGTTTTATATATGTATAATACACAAGAGAAAATGTGCAGTGACTTAATATCTAACATTCAGAGATTTGAGTAGGGGTACCGAGTGATGTCTGGGGCTAGAGTTGGATATTGTCCTAATAGCAGCTTTGTGTTGAGTAATTAGAGGACGTAAATGATTTTGGGTAGTAGAACCCCAAGCACAAATACCATAGTGTAGATATGGTTAGATGAGGGAGCAATAGAGAGTCACCAGGGCAGGGCAGGGTACATAATATCTGATCTTAGAAAGAATGCCAACAGTTTTTGAAACTTTTTTTTAATATATTTAGAATGTGTCAGTGGAAATTCAGCTTGTGGTCAATGAGAGCGCCAAGGAATGTGCCAACTAATTTGTTACAAATTTGGGTGTTGTTTATTTTGAGATTTATTTCATTAGAGGATTTATTGTCAAACAGAATATAGAAAGTTTTGTCAATGTAACAATGTAATGTAATACATAATAATTTACACGTGGAAAATAATTGAGGGGCTGGTCTCAAACCTGCACACAGAAATAACATCACATGAGACCAGAAGACATGGCAGGATGTGCAGAATACCCCCATTGAAAAGCAGAGGTGCAACAGGTACTCTGAGAGAGAACTCTATCAACATCAGAGGCCCGAGACTGTTCAACACTCTTCCACTACACATAAGGGGCATAACTGGCCGACCCCTCACAGTGTTCAAGAGAGAACTGGATAAGCACCTCCAAAGGATACCTGATCAACCAGGCTGTGACTCATACGTCAGGCTGCGAGCAGCCGCGTCTAACAGCCTGGTTGATCAGTCAAGCAACCAGGAAGCCTGGTCGACGACCGGGCCGCGGGGACGCTATGCCCCGGAAGCACCTCAAGGTATGTTTATTCTTTATACTCATTTAGTATTAAGTATTAGTCATTAAAGTTTTTCCTGCCCGAAACGCTTTGGCTTTAGGCATTGTATGTAGTAGCTCTATCTATAAATCTATCAATTTATGTAAAATCTCTTGTATGTATGTACCTTACCCGAATAAACATTTTATTTTATTTTATTTTATTTTATTTTATTTTAAGGGTGAGTTTGTTGGCAGTTAGCCAAAGATGGACTTTATTTAGCTCAGTATTCACTGTGGTATTTAGAGCAAGGGGGTCAGGAATGGAGTAAATGAAGGTTGTGTCGTCAGCAAATAGAATTGGTTTGAGGTGTTGGGAGGCATTTGGAAGGTCATTAATGTAGATGAGAAAGAGGAGAGGGCCAAGTATGCTGTCCTGAGGAACACCAATGTTGATGGGAAGGGTGGGAGAAATTGAATTATTCACAGAAACATACTGGAGCCTGTCAGTAAAGTAAGATTTGAGGTATTGCAGGGAGTGACCTCTGACTCCATAATGATGTAATTTAAGAAGAAGGTTTTGGTGGTTGACAGTGTCAAAAGCCTTACGCAGGTCCACAAATAGATTCAGATTCAGATTCAGATGTTTATTCAGGTAAGGTATATACATACAAGTGATGTTACATTAATGGATTGATATATAGATAGAGCTAGTACATACAATGCCTAAAGCCACTATTACGCAATGCGTTACGGGCAAGAAAAACATTAATATCTAGAACTTAATACTAATTGAGCATAAAGAATAAAAAGTGTTGAGAACAAATACAAATAAAGATAAAAAAAGGGGGAACATGACTGAAAAAGCAGCACAAATACAATAGGTTGACAAACAGTGTTGATTAAAAAAAAAAAAAAAAAAGAAAATAACAGACATGGGTTGACAATAGAGGAGTGAGGTAGATTACAGGGAATTTATTAGGTAGTGTTTAGTTTTTATCTTAAACTGGGTGAGAGAGGTACAGTCTTTAACATGGTTGGGAAGGTCATTCCACATTCTGGGTCCCTTGATTTGTAGAGCATTTCTAGTTTGATTAAGTAGTACTCTTGGACTATCAAAACTGGATTTATTTCTGGTGTGGTGCTCATGGGTTCTGTTACAACCTTCTATGAAGCTTTTGAGGTCAGGATAGGCATTACAGTTCAGCGTTTTATATATGTATAATACACAAGAGAAAATGTGCAGTGACTTAATATCTAACATTCAGAGATTTGAGTAGGGGTACCGAGTGATGTCTGGGGCTAGAGTTGGATATTGTCCTAATAGCAGCTTTGTGTTGAGTAATTAGAGGACGTAAATGATTTTGGGTAGTAGAACCCCAAGCACAAATACCATAGTGTAGATATGGTTAGATGAGGGAGCAATAGAGAGTCACCAGGGCAGGGCAGGGTACATAATATCTGATCTTAGAAAGAATGCCAACAGTTTTTGAAACTTTTTTTAATATATTTAGAATGTGTCAGTGGAAATTCAGCTTGTGGTCAATGAGAGCGCCAAGGAATGTGCCAACTAATTTGTTACAAATTTGGGTGTTGTTTATTTTGAGATTTATTTCATTAGAGGATTTATTGTCAAACAGAATATAGAAAGTTTTGTCAATGTAACAATGTAATGTAATACATAATAATTTACACGTGGAAAATAATTGAGGGGCTGGTCTCAAACCTGCACACAGAAATAACATCACATGAGACCAGAAGACATGGCAGGATGTGCAGAATACCCCCATTGAAAAGCAGAGGTGCAACAGGTACTCTGAGAGAGAACTCTATCAACATCAGAGGCCCGAGACTGTTCAACACGCTTCCACTACACATAAGGGGCATAACTGGCCGACCCCTCACAGTGTTCAAGAGAGAACTGGATAAGCACCTCCAAAGGATACCTGATCAACCAGGCTGTGACTCATACGTCAGGCTGCGAGCAGCCGCGTCTAACAGCCTGGTTGATCAGTCAAGCAACCAGGAAGCCTGGTCGACGACCGGGCCGCGGGGACGCTATGCCCCGGAAGCACCTCAAGGTATGTTTATTCTTTATACTCATTTAGTATTAAGTATTAGTCATTAAAGTTTTTCCTGCCCGAAACGCTTTGGCTTTAGGCATTGTATGTAGTAGCTCTATCTATAAATCTATCAATTTATGTAAAATCTCTTGTATGTATGTACCTTACCCGAATAAACATTTTATTTTATTTTATTTTATTTTATTTTATTTTAAGGGTGAGTTTGTTGGCAGTTAGCCAAAGATGGACTTTATTTAGCTCAGTATTCACTGTGGTATTTAGAGCAAGGGGGTCAGGAATGGAGTAAATGAAGGTTGTGTCGTCAGCAAATAGAATTGGTTTGAGGTGTTGGGAGGCATTTGGAAGGTCATTAATGTAGATGAGAAAGAGGAGAGGGCCAAGTATGCTGTCCTGAGGAACACCAATGTTGATGGGAAGGGTGGGAGAAATTGAATTATTCACAGAAACATACTGGAGCCTGTCAGTAAAGTAAGATTTGAGGTATTGCAGGGAGTGACCTCTGACTCCATAATGATGTAATTTAAGAAGAAGGTTTTGGTGGTTGACAGTGTCAAAAGCCTTACGCAGGTCCACAAATAGATTCAGATTCAGATTCAGATGTTTATTCAGGTAAGGTATATACATACAAGTGATGTTACATTAATGGATTGATATATAGATAGAGCTAGTACATACAATGCCTAAAGCCACTATTACGCAATGCGTTTCGGGCAAGAAAAACATTAATATCTAGAACTTAATACTAATTGAGCATAAAGAATAAAAAGTGTTGAGAACAAATACAAATAAAGATAAAAAAAGGGGGAACATGACTGAAAAAGCAGCACAAATACAATAGGTTGACAAACAGTGTTGATTAAAAAAAAAAAAAAAAAAGAAAATAACAGACATGGGTTGACAATAGAGGAGTGAGGTAGATTACAGGGAATTTATTAGGTAGTGTTTAGTTTTTATCTTAAACTGGGTGAGAGAGGTACAGTCTTTAACATGGTTGGGAAGGTCATTCCACATTCTGGGCCCCTTGATTTGCAGAGCATTTCTAGTTTGATTAAGACGTACTCTAGGAATATCAAAACTGTATTTATTTCTGGTGTGGTGCTCATGGGTTCTGTTACAACCTTCTATGAAGCTTTTAAGATCAGGATTGGCATTATAGTTTAGCGTTTTATATATGTATAATACACATGAGAGAATGTGCAGAGACTTAATATCTAACATATTCTGAGATTTGAGTAGGGGTACCGAGTGATGTCTGGGGCCAGAGTTGGATATTGTTCTAATAGCAGCTTTGTGTTGGGTAATTAGAGGACGTAAGTGATTTTGGGTAGTAGAACCCCAAGCACAAATACCATAGTTGAGATAAGGATAGATAAGGGAGTAATAGAGAGTCACCAGGGCAGGGCGTGGTACATAATATCTGATCTTATAAAGAATGCCCACAGTTTTTGAAACTTTTTTTGATATATTTAGAATGTGTCCCTGGAAATTCAGCTTGTCGTCAATGAGAATGCCAAGGAATTTGCCATCTAATTTGTTACAAATTTGGGTATTGTTTATTTTGAGATTTATATGACTAGAGGATTTATTGCCAAACAGAATATAGAAAGTTTTGTCAATGTTAAGGGTGAGTTTGTTGGCAGTTAGCCAAAGATGGACTTTATTTAGCTCAGTATTTACTGTGGCATTTAGAGCAAGAGGGTCAGGACTGGAGTAAATGAAGGTTGTGTCGTCAGCAAATAGAATTGGTTTGAGGTGTTGGGAGGCATTTGGAAGGTCATTAATGTAGATGAGAAAGAGGAGAGGGCCAAGTATGCTGCCCTGAGGAACACCAATGTTGATGGGTAGGGTGGGAGAAATTGTATTACTCACAGAAACATATTGGAGCCTGTCAGTAAGGTAGGACTCCAGGTATTGTAGGGAGTGTCCTCTAACTCCATAATGATGTAATTTAAGAAGAAGGTTATGGTGGTTGACAGTATCAAAAGCTTTACGCAGGTCCACAAATAACCCAACAGGGAACTCCTTTTTATCAAGAGCTGTATGAATCGAGTTAAGCATACTAATAAGTGCATCGTTAGTGCTTTTTTTGGGTCTGAAGCCATATTGGCAAGGGCTAAGTATATTGAGTTTGGCTAGATATGAGTAAAGCTGCTTATATATAAGTTTTTCAAAAATTTTTGACAAGTTTGGCAGGATTGATATAGGTCTGTAGTTGTTAACATCTGTGGGGTCACCACATTTGTGGACAGGCGTTACTCTCGCTTTTTTTAGAATACCTGGAAAGGTTTGGAGTTCAAGTGACTTGTTGAAGAGCAAAGCAATAGCAGGGGCTAAAGATCTGGAGGCTTTTTTGTAAATTAAAGTTGGTATCTCCTCAAGGGCACCAGACTTGGTTTTAAGGGAAAGGATTATCTCATTGACGTCAGTGGAGTTAATAGGCTTTAGGTACAGAGACTGTGGATAGTTACCTGTAAGATAGTCCTTAATGTCAGTACTGGAAGATGGAATATCATTTGCAAGGGATGAACCAATGGAAGAGAAGAACCTATTGAACTCAATAGCAGAATCAGAGGCTGAAAGCTGACCATCGTTATTAGACAGGAGAGTCGGTTTGTTATTTAAAGATTTCTTTGATCCCAATATTTGTGAAATTGTGCTCCAAGTTTGTTTAATGTTGCTCTTTATTTGAGTAAATTTATCTTCGTAGTATTTAGTTTTGGCTCGTCTAATTATGTTAGATAGCAATAATGAGTAATTCTTTGAGAATTCTTTGGAGACAATTCCTAACCTATACTTCTTCTCAAGGTCGTGTTTTTTGTTAATGGATTTCAGTATTCCCTTTGTAAGCCAAGGATTGTTAAGCCTTTTGCTTGTGACTTGTTTTGTAAGCCTAGGACAGTGGGTGTTATAAAGGCTAAGAGTTGTTTGTAGAAAAGATTGCACAGCTAGGTTGATGTCCCCTATGTTACCTAACTCGGACTCCCAGTTGACATTATCAGCAGCAGTTGTAAAATTGTTTATAGCAGTTTCATTGTGCAGCCTAAAGCTTAACTCCCTTGTTTCTAGAGGTGGTTTGCTAATGTTAGTTAAGAGAAATGTGGGGTAGTGGTCTGTAGTGCTATCGGTGATTATACCTGAAGTAAGCGGAGAGATTATGTTGGTCCAGATGTGATCTAGAGTCGTGGCAGTGCTATCAGTGATTCTAGTAGGTCTAGTGATTAAGGGTATGAGGAAGCAGGAATTCATACAGTTGAGGAAGCTAACAGCAGTAGGGTGTTCAGGCTCGCAGAGGTCAATATTAAAGTCCCCTGCGATAATTAGGTGGTTTTTGTTCAGTCTGTTATCAAGTATTAGATTTCTAAGGTTTGAGTTGAATACAGACACATCAGTGTTGGGAATTCTATAGACTGCACCCACAGACAGGACAGACTCGGCACCCTTGACTCTGAAGCTGGCGAAGATAGCCCAAAATAGGGAATATAGCAAAATAGCGAAAAATAACCCAACAGGGAACTCATTTTTATCAAGAGCTGTATGAATCAAGTTAATCATACTAATAAGTGCATCGTTAGTGCTTTTTTTGGGTCTGAAGCCATATTGGCAAGAGCTAAGTATATTGTGTTTGGCTAGATAAGAGTAAAGCTGTTTGTAGATTAGTTTTTCAAAAAATTTTGACAAGTTAGGCAGGATTGATATAGGTCTGAAGTTGTTAACATCAGTGGAATCACCACATTTGTGGACAGGGGTTACTCTCGCTTTTTTTTTAGAATATCTGGAAAGGTTTGGAGTTCAAGTGACTTGCTGAAGAGCAATGCAATGGCAGGAGCTAAAGATCTGGAGGCTTTTTTGTAAATTAAAGTTGGTATCTCCTCAAGGGCACCAGACTTGGTTTTAAGGGAAAAGATTATCTCATTGACGTCAGTGGAATTAATAGGCTTTAGGTACAGAGACTGTGGATAGTTACCTGTAAGATAGTCCTTAACATCAGTACTGAAAGATGGAATATCATTTGGAAAGGATGACCCAATGGAATAGAAGAACCTATTGAACTCAATAGCAGAATCAGAGGCTGAAAGCTGACCATTGTTATTGGACAGGAGTGTTGGTTTGTTATTTAAAATCTTCTTTGATCCCAATATTTGTGAAATTGTGCTCCAAGTTTTTTTAATGTTGCTCTTTATTTAGGTAAATTTATCTTCGTAGTATTCAGTTTTGGCTCGTCTAATTATCTTAGATAGCAATAACGAGTAATTCTTTGAGAATTCTTTGGAGATGGTTCCTAACCTATACTTCTTCTCAAGGTCATGTTTTTTATAAATAGATTTAAGTATTTCCTTTGTAAGCCAAGGATTGTTAAGCCTTTTGGTTGTGACTTGTTTTGTAAGCATAGGACAGTGGGTGTTATAAAGGTTGAGAGTTTTTTGAAGAAAAGATTGCACTGCTAGGTTGATGTCCCATATGTTACCTAATTCGGACTCCCAGTTGACATTAGCAGCAGCAGTTATAAAATTGCTTATGGCAGTTTCATTGTTCAGCCTAAAGCTTATCTCCCTTGTCTCTAGAGGTGGTTTGTTAATGTTAGTTAGGAGAAATGTGGGGTAATGGTCTGTAGTGCTATCAGTGATTATCCCTGAAGTAAGCGGAGAGGTTATGTTGGTCCAGATGTGATCTAGAGTCGTGGCAGTACTATCAGTGATTCTAGTAGGTCTAGTGATTAAGGGTATGAAGAAGCAGGAATTCATACAGTTGAGGAAGCTGGCAGCAGCAGGGTTTTCAGGCTCACAGAAGTCAATATTAAAGTCCCCTGCGATAATTAGATGGTTTTTGTTCAGTCATTTTTTTAAACAACACTGTTTGTCGACCTAATTGTATTTGTGCTGCTTTTTCAGCCATGTTCCCCCCTATTTTATCTCTATTTTTATTTGTTCTCAACACATTTTATTCTCTATACTCAATTAGTATTAAGCTTTAGTCATTTAAGTTTTTCCTGCCCGAAACGCTTTGCGTAATAATGGCTTTAGGCATTGTATGTACTAGCTCTATCTATAAGTCCACCAATCTTTGTAAATTTTCTTGTATGTATGTACCTTACCTAAATAAACATTTATTTTTATTTATTTATTTTATTTATTTATTTATTTATTACTAGCTCTATCTATAAATCCATCACTCTTTGTTAAATCCCTTGTATGTATGTACCTTACCTAAATAAACATTTATTATTATTTATTATTATTATAGTCTGTTATCTAGTATTAGATTTCTAAGGTTTGAGTTGAATTTGGACACATCAGTGTTAGGAATTCTATAGACTGCTCCCACAGTCAGGACAGACTCAGCACCCTTGACTCTAAAACTGGCGAAGATATACTCCCCACAGTAGTCTCTAGTTCTAATTTCTTTTAAGCATGTTAGTTCTTGGTGGTAGTAAAGAGCAGTACCACCACCTCTCTGAATTTGTCGACAGTTGTGAATTGCTGAGTAGTTTGGCATGTTAAAGAGTTGAGTAGTATCCTCTTTCAACCATGTTTCAGTAAGTATAATAAAAGAGAATTTGTTGCCAATAGTTTCAATCAAGGCACTAACATCATCGAAGTGTTTACCTAGGGATCTAACGTTCAAGTTGATTACAGAGATATTGTGATTATGTGTTAATACATTGTTTACATCATGTGCTGTAATATATCTGCAATTTTGATCATTAAGGTGATGATTGTCATAGATAGTGGATAAGAGTTTCAGTTCTAGGTCTATACTTGTTTGCATAAGAAGGCTGGTTGCAGGAAAACAAGGCAAGAATAGCAAGTACAAAATAGAATTTTGATATATGTTTATTATTCAACTTTTTCTTTGATTTCATTTATTACCTAGGTTGCCTAGCCTCGCCATGCTCCCTTACTCCATTGTACCCCTGGCTTTGCCTGTGTCTCAAATTGCAAATTGTTACTTACAGTGTACCTGAGAGTACTTGTAAGCAATCTACCTCATTTTTTCTTTTTTTGCTCAATTTGTTTTTGTATTGTTTGGTCTTGTTTATATCTTTGTTTTGTATTTTTTTTTTTGAGATATATACAAGAGTTGTTACATTCTTGTACAGCCACTAGTACGCGTAGCGTTTCGGGCAGGTCCCTGGAATACGATCCCATGCCGCGAAGAACCGTTAATTAATTAAGAATCGTTAATTTCTATATCTGTTGTTTTGTATAGTCCATGTTTATATGTTTTTTCTTTAATCTCATTTATTACCTAGGTTGCCTAGCCTCGCCATACTCCCTTACTCCATTGTACCCCTGTAAGCCCCTTGTAAGCTACCTCATTTTTTTCTTTTGTTGTTCATTTTGTGTTTGTTTTGTACGGTATTGTTTACATATTTTTCCCCCTTTTATAGCTTAATTCTACCTTGTAATTTGCCTTTCTTGAATTGTTTTCCTGCAATCAGCTTTTTTATGCAGACAAGTATAGACCCAGAACTAAACCTCTTATCCACTATCTATGACAATCATCACTTTAATGATCTAAATTGCAGATATTTTGCAGCACATGATGTAAACAATGTATTAACTCATAATCACAATATCTCTGTAATCAACTTGAACGTTAGATCCCTAGGTAAACACTTCGATGATGTTAGTGCCTTGATTGAAACTATTGACAACAAATTCTCTTTTATTATACTTACTGAAACATGGTTGAAAGAGGATACTACTCAACTCTTTAACATGCCTAACTACTCGGCAATTCACAACTGTCGTCAACTTCAGAGAGGTGGTGGCACTGCTCTTTACTACCACCAAGAACTAACATGCTTAAAAGAAATTAGAACTAGAGACTGCTATGGGGAGTATATCTTCGCCAGCTTCAGAGTCAAGGGTGCCTAATCTGTCCTGTCTGTGGGTGCAGTCTATAGAATTCCTAACACTGATGTGTCCGAATTCAACTCAAACCTTAGAAATCTAATACTTGATAACAGACTGAACAAAAACCATCTAATTATCGCAGGGGACTTTAATATTGACCTCTGCGAGCCTGAACACCCTACTGCTGTTAGCTTCCTCAACTGTATGAATTCCTGCTTCCTCATACCCTTAATCACTAGACCTACTAGAATCACTGATAGCACTGCCACGACTCTAGATCACATCTGGACAAACATAACCTCTCCGCTTACTTCAGGTATAATCACCGATAGCACTACAGACCATTACCCCACATTTCTCTTAACTAACATTAGCAAACCACCTCTAGAGTCAAGAGAGTTAAGTTTTACACTGCACAATGAAACTGCTATAGAAAATTTTATAACTGCTGCTGATAATGTCAACTGGGAGTCCAAGTTAGGTAACATAGAGGACATCAACCTAGCAGTGCAATCTTTTCTTAAAAAAACTCTTAGCCTTTATAACACCCACTGTCCTATACTTACAAAACAAGTCACAACCAAAAGGCTTAACAATCCCTGGCTTACAAAGGGAATACTTAAATCCATTAATAAAAACATGACCTTGAGAAGAAGTATAGGTTAGGAATTGTCTCCAAGGAATTCTCAAAGAATTACTCATTATAGCTATCTAAGATAATTAGACGAGCCAAAACTAAATACTATGAAGATAAATTTACCCAAATAAAGAGCAACATTAAACAAACTTGGAGCACAATTTCACAAATATTGGGATCAAAGAAGTCTTTAAATAACAAACCAACACTCCTGTCCAATAACGATGGTCAGCTTTCAGCCTCTGATTCTGCTATTGAGTTCAATAGGTTCTTCTCTTCCATTGGTTCATCCCTTGTAAATGATATTCCATCTTCCAGTACTGACATAAAGGACTATCTTACAGGTAACTATCCACAGTCTCTGTTCCTAAAGCCTATTAATTCCACTGACGTCAATGAGATTATCCTTTCCCTTAAAACCAAGTCTAGTGCCCTTGAGGAGATACCAACTTTAATTTACAAAAAAGCCTCCAGATCTTTAGCCCCTGCTATTGCTTTGCTCTTCAACAAGTCACTTGAACTCCAAACCTTTCCAGATATTCTAAATAAAAGCGAGAGTAACGCCTGTCCACAAATGTGGTGATCTCACAGATGTTAACAACTACAGACCTATATCAATCCTGCCAAACTTGTCAAAATTTTTTGAAAAACTAATCTATAAGCAGCTTTACTCTTATCTAGCCAAACACAATATACTTAGCCCTTGTCAATATGGCTTCAGACCCAAAAAAAGCACTAACGATGCACTTATTAGTATGATTAACTCGATTCATACAGCTCTTGATAAAAATGAGTTCCCTGTTGGGTTATTTGTGGACCTGCGTAAAGCTTTTGACACTGTCAACCACCAAAACCTTCTTCTTAAATTACATCATTATGGAGTCAGAGGACACTCCCTGCAATACCTCAAATCCTACCTTACTGACAGGCTCCAGTATGTTTCTGTGAATAATTCAATTTCTCCCACCCTTCCCATCAACATTGGTGTTCCTCAGGGCAGCATACTTGCCCCTCTCCTCTTTCTCATCTACATTAATGACCTTCCAAATGCCTCCCAACACCTCAAACCAATTCTATTTGCTGACGACACAACCTTCATTTACTCCAGTCCTGACCCCCTTGCTCTAAATGCCACAGTAAATACTAAGCTAAATAAAGTCCATCTTTGGCTAACTGCCAACAAACTCACCCTTAACATTCACAAAACTTTCTATATTCTGTTTGGCAATAAATCCTCTAATCAAATAAATCTCAAAATAAACAATACCCAAATTTGTAACAAATTAGATGTCAAATTCCTTGGCATTCTCATTGACCACAAGCTGAATTTCCAGGGACACATTCTAAATATATCAAAAAAAGTTTCAAAAACTGTGGACATTCTTTCTAAGATCAGATATTATGTACCACGCCCTGCCCTGGTGACTCTCTATTACTCCCTTATCTATCCATATCTCAACTATGGTATTTGTGCTTGGGGCTCTACTTCCCAAAATCATTTACGTCTCTAATTACTCAACACAAAGCTGCTATCAGGACAATATCCAACTCTGGCCCCAGACATCACTCGGTACCCCTACTCAAATCTCTGAATATGTTAGACATTAAGTCACTGCACATTCTCTCATGTGTATTATACATATATAAAACGCTAAACTCTAATGCCAATCCTGACCTCAAAAGCTTCATTGAAGGTTGTAACAGAACCCATGAGCACCACACCAGAAATAAATACAGTTTTGATATTCCTAGAGCACGACTTAATCAAACTAGAAATGCTCTACAAATCAAGGGGCCCAGAATTTGGAATGACCTTCCCAACCATGTTAAAGACTGTACCTCTCTCAACCAGTTTAAGATAAAAACGAAGCTATACCTAATAAATTCCCTGTAACCTACCTTACCCCTCTATTGTCAACCAATGTCTGTTTTTTTTAAAGAGCGCTGTTTGTCGACAAAATTGTATTTGTGCTGCTTTTTCAGCTATGTTTTCATTTCTTGTTTTCATTTTACTCTTTATGCTCAATTAGTATTAAGCTTTAGTCATTTAAGTTTTTCATGCTCGAAACGCTTTGCGTAATATTGGCTTTAGGCATTGTATGTACTAGCCCTATCTATAAGTCTACCAATCTTTGTAAAAAAAAATTCTTGTATGTATGTACCTTACCTAAATAAACATTTATTTATTTATAAAAGGGGGAAAAAATATATAAACAAGACTATACAATACAAACTCAAATGAACAAAAAAAAAGAAAACTGAGGTAGATTGCTTACAAGTACCCTCAGGTACACTGTAAGTAATTATTTGCATTTTGAGACACAGGCAATGCCAGGGGTACAATGGAGTAAGGGAGTATGGCGAGGCTTGGCAACCTAGGTAATAAATGTAAGCAAAGAAAAAAGTTGAATAATAAACATAGGCAAATTTAAGCTAATGATTATTAACTATAAATAGTTTAGTTATGACTGTATAATTAATAAGAACTAAAGAAATTTTAATGAACTCAATTAATTAAGTCCAATAAATGACTAGTAAAGAGTAAATTAAAAATTAATTTAAAAAATGAAACAAGGATACTTAGGATACCTAGCCCGCACCAGGTGACAAGGGGGGGATAATTATGTTAACTCAATGAGAGGGATAATAAGGTGAGACAAACCACATTGGGAGAGGAAAGTGTTGAGGTTATCCTCATTAGCAATTGTAAACATTTTACCTTCTGAGGTCTTTCTCGCTTTAATCACGCCATCTCTATCGAAGCACTGATGAATTGCATCTGGGTTTTGATTACGGATTTGACGCAAGTGGTGGAGGAGTTGCTGTCTTTTTCTAGTCAAGCACTCGTTGATGTATATTCCTTTCCGTTGGGATGCAGCTGTCCGGACAAGATAAGATTTCATGGACTTGGAAGTCAGCTTCAGGCGAAATTTCCGTTGGTTTTGTCCTGAAGGATTCTTTTTGCCTACTCTGTAGGCAGGAATAATGTCAGTTTTGTTTAGAGTGACCTGCAATTCGTTTTTTATGAGAGCCTGAGCTATTTCAATACACTTTTCACCTTCACGTTCCACAGGTATATCTTGGGACGACACAACAACAGAGTCAAGCAGCTTTTGTTGATCTTGTTCATCCTGGGTGACGGAACGTTGGGCGGATAATGTACTGATACATGCAGTCATTTTGTTGAGAGCTTCCTCCTGTTTTTTTATGGCTTCATCAGTTTTCAGAAGATTGTTTTCCTCACGGAGACCATTCAAGTCTTGCTAGAGTTGATCTTGGCTAGCCTTAAAGTTTCTAATATCCTCGCGGAGGAGGGTTATTTCTTGTTGTTGATGATGGAGATTCGTTCGGTTCGCTAGATTCTCATTTTGAAGATTCAAGATGATAGCATTTTGAGACTCAAGGACTAGGCACAACTTTTTGAACCTGTAACGTACGATTATGTTACGTTGTTGAGTTGATTAGATACACAGTGTTTAGTGAGTTTCATATTTATTTAGTAATCCTGGATACAGCAGTGTCGTAGACGTTGAGACGAAGCCTGGAGCAGAGCAGAGAGCTGAGTGAGGCCGGAGTCGCGGAGTTCTATGTGGGAGAGCGTTGTAGCTGGATGAGGTCGTAGTCTACTGTCTGCTCTGTGTCGAAGCTGTAGCGTCTTGGGTCGATTAGAACTGCCTACGCCGAGTACTACATTCTTGACTGGAGATTGTATTGGTTTGCTATTCGATTGATGATTGATAAAGATTAAGCCACCCAAGAGGTGGCACGGGCATGAATAGCCCGTAAGTGGTGGCCCTTTTGAGCCATTACCAGTATCAAGAGCTGATACTGGCGATCTGTGGAGGTACGACTGTACCCTGCGTGACGGGAGATGTCTCCGGTCTGGTTTGCTATTCTCAGATCGCTGGCTTATATACGGTTACTATACCTCACAGTAAGATAGGAGGGTGGAAAAACCGTTACATGTAAATAGGGATAGGATTATAGCTTGTGTAATTAGTTATGCCATTAAGATGATGAGATAATGAAGCGAGTATAGGTTTACTCGCTACAAACCACTGATTCTCGGTCCAGTTAGGGAAATCCGATGAGGGACCGGAAGCTATGATTTTTATGATAAACATTTTAACCCAGTTTTATCCAGTGTTCCCACATGTCCCTTAGGCTTGTATTTTAACTTATTTATGTTACTTGGTCTATAATTGTCACGCTATCACGGAATAAATCCACATATTGACTTAGATATCTCTGAAGTTACACAGATTATGTAATTGACAAATTTCAACATTCTCTGTGATTCTTGTTTGACAGAAAACGAGATACATTTATGGGGTGACTGCTGGTCAGTGACCTTAACACCTGTTGTACGAGGAGCACTCAATGACTTGCTATGGATCATATTAAACTAACAATTAACAATACCCAAATTGAAAGCAGAGTAGTTGGAAAATTACTTTTAGTGTTCACATTGACAAGGAACTGAATTTCACTTGTCATATACAAAATATAGCAAAAATAAATGTTTCAGACAGTAAGCATCGTAAATTTATTTATTTATTTATTTTATATATACAAGAAGGTACATTGGATCAACGACTCAAAAGTCCCAGGTGTAACCGAAATTAAATCACAAGTTATAAAAGAACTGGTAGATGAACTGTGTCTCCCACTGAAATTAATATTCAGAAAATCTTGTATTAATAAGCATAGGTCTACACAGCAATATGCTGCTTCGCTATTCTATATTTATTTATTTATTTATTTATTTATGCATATACAAGAATGTACATAAGGAATGTGAGGATACAAATATGGTAATTACAGTCTTGTAAAGCCACTAGTATGCGCAGCGTTTCGGGCAGGTCCTTAATCTAAGAAAATTTTAAGGAGGTAAATACTTGCAAAATTTATAGACAAAAAAATGATAACAGTTACATGAAATGAAAAAAAGAAGATGAGAGAAAATTGTAGGTACAGTGTATTAAAGCACATAGGTAGCTAAGATTGATTGCAATGACAGCTTGAATGGTACAGTAGTTGACAAAAATTGGTAGGCACAATACAGCAGAAACAATATAAGATTGATTGCAATGACAGCTTGAATGGTAGTTGACAAAAATTGGTAGTCACAATACAGCATATGGCTAGCACATAAAAGAAGACAGCAATGAACACAATGATAAGGTTGTTTGATATTACATAAAAATTAGGAGATTGGGTAACACTAGGTACAGAGCAAATTTAAAGCTCAGTGTAGGAAACTAAGAAGATGAAGTTAGGTACTTTTTGGTTTTGCTTTTAAATAAGGCAAAAGTTTTACAGTTTTTCAATTCACTAGGGAGTGAGTTCCATAGACTAGGTCCCTTAATTTGTATAGAGTGTTTACACAGATTAAGTTTGACCCTGGGGATATCAAAGAGATATTTATTTCTGGTGTGGTGATAATGGGTCCTATTACATCTGTCCAGGGAGAGTTTCAGAGCATGGTTTGCATTTAAGAACAGGGTTTTGTAAATGTAGTTGACACAAGAGAATGTGTGGAGGGAGTTAATATTTAGCAAGTTTAGGGATTTAAACAAGGGAGCTGAGTGTTGTCTGAAAGCAGAGTTAGTTATTATTCTGATAGGAGATTTTTGCTGTGTGATGATGGGCTTAAGGTGGTTTGCAGTGGTAGACCCCCATGCACAGATACCATAATTCAGATAGGGGTAGATTAGTGCATAATATAGTGAGAGGAGAGCAGAGTTAGGAACATAATATCTGATTTTGGAGAGTATACCTACTGTCTTAGAGACTTTCTTAGTTATGTGTTGAATGTGGGTGCTGAAGTTGAGTCTCTTGTCTAGGAATAGGCCAAGAAACTTGCCATCATTTTTTTACTGATGTTAATGTTGTCTATCTGTAGCTGAATTGCATTTGATGATTTGCTTCCAAATAAGATGTAGTAAGTCTTTTCGATGTTTAATGTTAGTTTGTTCGTTGACATCCATAAGTGGACTTTTTTTAATTCATTATTCACAACATTATTTAGTGTATGTGGGTTGAGGTTTGAATAGATAAGGGTAGTATCGTCAGCAAACAATATAGGTTTGAGAATATTAGAGACATTAGGCAGAATATTAGAGACATTAGGTTTATATATATAAGAAATAGAAGAGGTCCTAAGATGCTGCCCTGTGGCACTCCAAAGGTAATTGGTAGAGTGGAAGAAGTTGTATCATTGATGGTTAAATATTGGTGTCTGTCACTAAGATAGGATCGGATGTAGTCAAGGGCAAGGCCTCGGATTCCATAATGCTGGAGTTTAAGTAAGAGGTAGTTGTGATTAACAGTATCAAAGGCTTTTCTTAGGTCAATGAAGAGTCCAATCGGAAACTCATTTTTGTCAAGGGCTGAGTAGATAACGTCAAGGAGACTAATGATTGCATCGTTGGTGCTCTTTTGGGACCGGAAGCCAAACTGGCAGGGGCTGAGTATGTCGAATTTTACGAGGTAGGAATAGAGCTGTTTGTAAATAATTTTTTCAAATATTTTTGATAGAATTGGAGGATTTGATATTGGTCTATAATTGTTTATGTCCGCCGGATTGCCTCCTTTATGGACTGGCGTTACTCTTGCTTTTTTTGAGGATATCAGGGAAGGTGTGACACTCTATAGATTTGTTGAACAGTAGTGCTATGAGTGGGGCAAGGGCATGGGAGGCTCTCTTGTACACAATGGACGGAATTTCACTGGTGTTCCCTGCCTTGGTTTTTAGAGAGTGTATGATGGACACAACATCTGCCGGGCTGATTGGTGAAAGGAGAAGAGAGTTTGGATAGCTGCCTGAGAGATATGTGTTAATATGTGTCTGAGTCTGTGAGATTTTACTGGCAAGATTAGCACCAACCGATGAAAAGAAACTATTAAATTCATTTGCCATTTCTAAATCAGTTGACGGTATATCCCCATCCTTGTAGAGTTTTATTTGGTTATGTGAGTGTTGTTTAGTTCCTAGGATACTAGAGACAGTTTTCCAAGTGCTTTCTCTAGTATCCTAGGAACTAAACAACACTCACATAACCAAATAAAACTCTACAAGGATGGGGATATACCGTCAACTGATTTAGAAATGGCAAATGAATTTAATAGTTTCTTTTCATCGGTTGGTGCTAATCTTGCCAGTAAAATCCCACAGACTCAGACACATATTAACACATATCTCTCAGGCAGCTATCCAAACTCTCTTCTCCTTTCACCAATCAGCCCGGCAGATGTTGTGTCCATCATACACTCTCTAAAAACCAAGGCAGGGAACACCAGTGAAATTCCGTCCATTGTGTACAAGAGAGCCTCCCATGCCCTTGCCCCACCCATAGCACTACTGTTCAACAAATCTATAGAGTGTCACTATGATGTGTGTCAATATGATGGATTACAAACTGTAGATCAAAAACTAGCCACAAGTTCATCTAACCTCCCCGCCTCACAGAAAGTCCAGTCATACACGGAATCAGGAGAGAATATGGAATGCCAGGCTGATCCACCAGTACACTAGCACAAGAATATCTTCCAATACACGTAAGTGTATGAAGTAGTCCCGGTGGTGTAGTGGTTAAGACTCGCCTGGCGTTTAGCTTGCGCTTTGTCCTGAGTTCGTATCCTGGCCGGGGAGGATTTACTGGACGCCGCCAATCCTTAACTATAGCCTTTGTTTACCCCTACAGTAAAATGGGTACCTGGTTGGTATTCCAGGGAACATAGGACTATAAGGACCTGCCCGAAACGCTATGTGTGCTAGTGGCTTTACAACCATGTATGAACTCGTCCATATATAAATAATAATAATAATAAAAGTAGTTACAGAGCTCAAAATACCTCGTACCATTTGGTCTGAAATCATTGATAACAGGGCAGTCAGAAATGTTACAACATTCCCAGTGTTATGTTTAGGCCGGAAGTTAGTTAGTTTAGTTCATTTATTATGCACCCCATACCCATCTTGTGGGCGGTAGTGGAAAGGGTTACAGAGGCACATAATGGGCTCAGGGACTGAACCCCACAATTCATTTAGCTAAGCAAGTTACAATCTTGATGAGCTAGTTACAAAATTCAGTATAAGTCGTCACATCAACAATGGGTTCGAGATCGACCTCAAGTACAGTTTCTAAATTAAGCAACTGACATATGTTGAGAGCTAGTGTCACAATTGATATGTTTGTCCTGCACACCGCCCCCCATCCAGTGGGCAGCAGTGGATAGGTTACAATCACTCAGTTACTACCAACAGTTAGCAAACTGGGGATATTTGGCTAAAATTTCTGGTAGCAGATCATTTTGAATGAAATATTTACACATCTCTGGAACATTTGTTAAAGAATTGTCTCTGAATTAACGTATCTTTTCGCACTCCATCACATAGTGACGGAGGGTGTGCGAATAATTTTGTTGACACAGTTTACATTTGGTCAGGTCTACATCAGCAGATAATGAGAATTCCCAGAAAAACTTGTAACCGAGTCTCATCCGAGCAGTAGTAACATCTAGAAGTCTGCTGATTTTATTGGATGAACCATAGATGTGTACTCATCTAGTTGTACTCACCTAGTTGTGTTTGCGGGGGTTGAGCTCTGGCTCTTTAGTCCCGCCTCTCAACCGTCAATCAATAGGCTCCGATTCCTGAGCCTATTGGGCTCTATCATATCTACACTTGAAACTGTGTATGGAGTCAGCCTCCACCACATCACTTCCTAATGCATTCCATTTGTCAGCCACTCTGACACTAAAAAAGTTCTTTCTAATATCTCTGTGGCTCATTTGGGCACTCAATTTCCACCTGTGTCCCCTTGTGCCTGTGCCCCTTGTGTTAAATAGCCTGTCTTTATCTACCCTATCAATTCCCTTCAGAATCTTGAATGTGGTGATCATGTCCCCGCTAACTCTTCTGTCTTCCAGCGAAGTGAGGTTTAATTCCCGTAGTCTCTCCTCGTAGCTCATACCTCTCAGCTCGGGTACTAGTCTGGTGGCAAACCTTTGAACCTTTTCCAGTTTAGTCTTATCCTTGACTAGATATGGACTCCATGCTGGGGCTGCATACTCCAGGATTGGCTTGACATATGTGGTATACAAAGTTCTGAATGATTCTTTACACAAGTTTCTGAATGCCGTTCGTATGTTGGCCAGCCTGGCATATGCCGCTGATGTTATCCTCTTGATATGTGCTGCAGGAGACAGGTCTGGCGTGATATCAACCCTCAAGTCTTTTTCTTTCTCTGACTCCTGAAGAATTTCCTCTCCCAGATGATACCTTGTATCTGGCCTCCTGCTCCCTACACCTATCTTCATTACATTACATTTGGTTGGGTTAAACTCTAACAACCATTTGTTCGACCATTCCTTCAGCTTGTCTAGGTCTTCTTGAAGCCTCAAACAGTCTTCTTCTGTTTTAATCCTTCTCATAATTTTAGCATCGTCCGCAAACATTGAGAGAAACGAATCGATACCCTCCGGGAGATCATTTACATATATCAGAAACAAGATAGGACCGAGTACAGAGCCCTGTTGGACTCCACTGGTGACTTCACGCCAATCGGACGTCTCACCCCTCACCGTAACTCTCTGCTTCCTATTGCTTAGGTACTCCCTTATCCACTGGAGCACCTTACCAGCTACACCTGCCTGTCTCTCCAGCTTATGTACCAGCCTCTTATGCGGTACTGTGTCAAAGGCTTTCCGACAATCCAAGAAAATGCAGTCCGCCCAGCCCTCTCTTTCTTGCTTAATCTTTGTCACCTGATCGTAGAATTCTATCAAGCCTGTAAGGCAAGATTTACCCTCCCTGAACCCATGTTGGCGATTTGTCACGAAGTCCCCTCTCTCCAGATGTGTTACCAGTTTTTTCTCACGATCTTCTCCATCACCTTGCATGGTAAACAAGTCAAGGACACTGGCCTGTAGTTCAGTGCCTCTTGCCTGTCGTCCTTTTTGTATATTGGGACCACATTCGTCGTCTTCCATATTTCTGGTAGGTCTTCCGTCTCCAGTGACTTACTATACACTATGGAGAGTGGCAAGCAAAGTGCCTCTGCACACTCTTTCAGTATCCATGGTGAGATCCCGTCTGGACCAACAGCCTTTCTAACATCCAGATCCAGCAGGTGTCTCTTGACCTCCTCTCTCGTTATTTCGAACTCTTCCAAGGCCGCCTGGTTTACCTCCCTTTCTCCTAGCACAGTGACCTCACCTTGTTCTATTGTGAAGACCTCCTGGAACCTCTTGTTGAGTTCTTCACACACCTCTCTGTTATTCTCCGTATACCTGTCCTCGCCTGTTCTAAGTTTCAATACCTGTTCTTTCACTGTTTTTTTGCTTTCACTTTCACATGTGTGGCTCCTCTTGCACGATAGTATGATGATAGATGGAATTACTGGTGTCGATTTCACTTTGCCTCAGATCTACAAGATCTTGTTGAAGTTCTCGGTGTACTGCTGCTCTCAGATTGCTCATTGACAATCCAAGGTTACACTCAACGTCTCCTTTAAAGGCAGATTCTTTGGCTAACTTATCAGCTCTATCATGCATTCGGAGGTCAACATGAGATGGAGTCCACATGAAATGGACTCTGTTGCCATCATTAATAATTTTGTTGTATTTGTGTCTAGCTTCGGACACGAGCATGTTACAGTTATGTCTTAAAGAGTTGAGAGCAATTAAGGATGATGAAGAGTCACTTACAATTAATGTATCAAGTTTGGAGACTTGTACACATTTCAGTGCAAGGAGTAAGGCAAATAGTTCGGTCTGAAGGGTAGAGGCCCAGTTGTTTATACGGACTCCCCACTCAAAGTACAAGCCATCGCCCATTGTCAGGACAACTGCACTTCCAGCTGCACCCGTGGTGCGGAGTAGGGAACCATCAGTGTATATGACTTGAGAGAGAGAATGCTCTGTGGACAGAGCATTAATATGCAGGAAAGTGCCGTAGTTGTCTCTCTTGGTACAAATCATAAGCCTGATACATTTTGAGTTGAGTTCCAGTTTTAGTCATCCATTTGGAACAATGTTAACCTTCAATAAAGAAATTCTGGAGGGCTTCTGTGCATGGGTTAGGATGAGTTAGCCTAAGCATTTTTATACCAATTTGACAGTTAACTTCAGTAACACAATCAACATCGCTCAGAATATTAAGTTCCTTTCTCATGTTAAGTGTCTTTGTGGTACGAGGGCACCCAAAGATAATCTTCAAGGCTTCGTTCTGCAGTTTTTCAAGCCCCTCAAGCTTTCTTTCAGGCATCAAAACAAGCAGAGGTGCAGCATAATCCACTAAAGATCTGATGTATGCAAGGTATATCATTTTGACAATTACAAAAATACAAATACAAATATTTATTCAGGTAGAGTACATACATGCAAGGTGAGATACAAAAGTTTGGATTTATAGATAGAGCTAGTACATACAATGCCTAAAGCCACTATTACGCAAAGCGTTTCGGGCAGGAAAAACACTAAGACTTAAACTTAATACTAATTGAGATTAAAATATAAAATGTGCTGAGAAAATAAAAAAATAAAAAAGGAGGGGAACATGGCAGAAAAATAGCAAATATACAATTTGGTCAACAAACAGCATTGTTTAATTGTTTAAAATCGTAGACATGGGTTGACATTTTGGGGTGAGGTAGGTTACATTGAGTTAATTAGGTAGTACTTAGTTTTTATCTTAAACTGGTTGGGAGAGGTACAGTCTTTAACATAGTTGGGAAGGTCATTCCACATTCTGGGTCCCTTGATTTGTAAAGCATTTCTAGTTTGACTAAGTCGTACTCTAGGAATATCAAATAGGTATTTGTTTCTGGTGTGGTGCTCATGGGATCTGTTACAACCTTCTAGGAAGCTTTTAAGGTCAGGATTGACATTACAGTTCAACGTTTTATATATATAAAATACACATGAGAGGATGTGCAGTGACTTAATATCTAACATATTCAGAGATTTGAGTAAGGGTACCGAGTGATGTCAGGGGCCAGAGTTAGATATTGCTCTAAGAGCAGCTTTGTGTATAGTAATTAGAGGACGTAAATGATTTTGGGTAGTAGAACCCCAAGCACAAATACCATAGTTGAGATAATGCTCGAAACGCTTTGTGTAATAGTGGCTTTAGGCATTGTATGTACTAGCTCTATCTATTAATCCAACAAACTTTGTAAAATCTCTTTATGTATGTACCTTACCTAAATAAACATTTATTTATTATTTATTTATTTATAAGAATAGATGAGAGAGTAATAGAGTGTCGCCAGGGCAGGGCGAGGTGCATAATATCTGACATTAGAAAGAATGTCAACAGTTTTTGAAACTTTTTTTATATATTTAGAATGTGTCCCTGAAAATTCAGCTTGCGGTCAATGAGAACGCCAAGGAATTTGCCATCTACTTTGTTACAAATTTGGATATTGTTAGTCCTGAGATTTATTTGATTTGAGGATTTATTGCCAAACAAAATATATAAAGTTTTGTCAATATTGAGGGTGAGTTTGATGGTAGTTAGCCAGTGATGGACTTTATTTAGCTCAGTATTCACTGTGACATTTAGAGCAAGGGGGTCAGGACTGGAGTAAATGAAGGTCGTGTCGTCAGCAAATAGAATTGGTTTGAGATATTGGGAGGCATTTGGGAGGTTATTAATGAAGATGAGAAAGAGGAGAGGGCCAAGTATGCTGTCCTGAGGAACACCAGTGTTGATGGGTAGGGTGGGAGAAATTGAATTATTCACAGAAACATATTGGAGCCTGTCAGTAAGGTAAGACTTAAGGTACTGCAGGGAGTGACCTCTGACTCCATTATGTTGTAATTTAAGAAGAAGGTTTTGGTGGTTGACAGTGTCAAAAGCCTTACGCAGGTCCACAAATAACCCAACAGGGAACTCATTTTTATCAAGAGCTGCATGTATCAAGTTAATCATACAAATAAGTGCATCGTTAGTGCTTTTATGGGGTCTGAAGCCATATTGACAAGAGCTAAGTATATTGAGTTTGGCTAGATAAGAGTAAAGCTGCTTAAACCTTAGAAATCTAATACTTGATAACAGACTGAACAAAAACCACCTAATTATCGCAGGGGACTTTAATATTGACCTCTGCGAGCCTGAACACCCCACTGCTGTTAGCTTCCTCAACTGTATGAATTCCTGCTTCCTCATACCCTTAATCACTAGACCTACTAGAATCACTGATAGCACTGCCACGACGCTCGATCACATCTGGACAAACATAACCTCTCCGCTTACTTCAGGTATAATCACCGATAGCACTACAGATCATTACCCCACATTTCTCTTAACTATCATTAGCAAACCACCTCTTGAGTCAAGAGTGATACGTTTTAGACTACACAATGAAACTGCTATAGACAATTTTATAACTGCTGCTGATAATGTCAACTGGGAGTCCGAGTTAGGTAACATAGTGGACATCAACCTAGCAGTGCAATCTTTTCTTCAAAAAACTCTTAGCCCTTATAATACCCACTGTCCTATGCTTACAAAACAAGTCACAACCAAAAGGCTTAACAATCCCTGGCTTACAAAGGGAATACTTAAATCTATTAATAAAAAACATGACCTTGAGAAGAAGTATAGGTTAGGAATTGTCTCCAAAGAATTCTCAAAGAATTACTCATTATTGCTGTCTAAGATAATTAGACGAGCCAAAACTAAATACTACGAAGATAAATTTACCCAAATAAAGAGCAACATTAAACAAACTTGGAGAACAATTTCTCAAATATTGGGATCAAAGAAGTCTTTAAATAACAAACCGACTCTCCTGTCTAATAACGATGGTCAGCTTTCAGCCTCTGATTCTGCTATTGAGTTCAATATGTTCTTCTCTTCCATTGGTTCATCCCTTGCAAATGATATTCCATCTTCCAGTACAGACATTAATGACTATCTTTCAGGTAACTATCCACAGTCTCTGTACCTAAAGCCTATTAATTCCACTGACGTCAATGAGATAATCCTTTCCCTTAAAACCAAGTCTGGTGCCCTTGAGGAGATACCAACTTTAATTTACAAAAAAGCCTCCAGATCTTTAGCCCCTGCTATTGCTTTGCTCTTCAACAAGTCACTTGAACTCCAAACCTTCCCAGATATTCTAAAAAAAGCGAGAGTAACGCCTGTCCACAAATGTGGTAATCTCACAGATGTTAACAACTACAGACCTATATCTATCCTGCCAAACTTGTCAAAAAATTTTGAAAAACTAATCTATAAGCAGCTTTACTCATATCTAGCCAAACTCAATATACTTAGCCCTTGCCAATATGGCTTCAGGCCCAAAAAAAGCACTAACGATGCACTTATTAGTATGCTTAACTCGATTCATACAGCTCTTGATAAAAATGAGTTCCCTGTTGGGTTGTTTGTGGACCTGCGTAAAGCTTTTGACACTGTCAACCACCAAAACCTTCTTCTTAAATTACATCATTATGGAGTCAGAGGACACTCCCTACAATACCTCAAATCCTACCTTACTGACAGGCTCCAATATGTTTCTGTGAATAATACAATTTCTCCCACCCTACCCATCAACATTGGTGTTCCCCAGGGCAGCATACTTGGCCCTCTCCTCTTTCTCATCTACATTAATGACCTTCCAAATGCCTCCCAACACCTCAAACCAATTCTATTTGCTGACGACACAACCTTCATTTACTCCAGTCCTGATCCCTTTGCTCTAAATGCCACAGTAAATACTGAGCTAAATAAAGTCCATCTGTGGCTAACTGCCAACAAACTCACCCTTAACATTGACAAAACCTTTTATATTCTGTTTGGCAATAAATCCTCCAATCAAATAAATCTCAAAATAAACAATACCCAAATTTGTAACAAATTAGATGGCAAATTCCTTGGCATTCTCATTGACCACAAGCTTAATTTCCAGGGACACATTCTAAACATATCAAAAAAAGTTTCAAAAACTGTGGGCATTCTCTCTAAGATCAGATATTATGTACCACGCCCTGCCCTGGTGACTCTCTATTACTCCCTTATCTATCCATATCTCAACTATGGTATTTGTGCTTGGGGCTCTACTACCCAAAATCACTTACGTCCTCTAATTACTCAACACAAAGCTGCTATTAGGACAATATCCAATTCTGGCCCCAGACATCACTCGGTACCCCTACTTAAATCTCTGAATATGTTAGACATTAAGTCACTGCACATTCTCTCATGTGTATTATACATATATAAAACGCTAAACTATAATGCCAATCCTGATCTCAAAAGCTTCATAGAAGGTTGTATCAGAACCCATGAGCATCACACCAGAAATAAATACAGTTTTGATATTCCTAGAGTACGACTTAATCAAACTAGAAATGCTCTACAAATCAAGGGGCCCAGAATGTGGAATGACCTTCCCAACCATGTTAAAGACTGTACCTCTCTCAACCAGTTTAAGTTAAAAGCGAAGCTATACCTAATAAATTCCCTGTAACCTACCTTACCCTTCTATTGTCAACCAATGTCTGTTTTTTTCTTTAAAGAGCGCTGTTTGTCGACATAATTGTATTTGTGCTGCTTTTTCATCTATGTTTTCATTTCTTGTTTTCATTCTACTCATTATGCTCAATTAGTATTAAGCTTGTCATTTAAGTTTATCATGCCCGAAACGCTTTGCGTAATAGTGGCTTTAGGCATTGTATGTACTAGCTCTACCTATAAGTCAAACAATCCTTGTAAATATTTATTGTATGTATGTACCTTACCTAAATAAAATTGTATTGTATTGTATTGTATTGTATTGTATTGTATATATTAGTTTTTCAAATATTTTAGACAAGTTTGGCAGAATCGATATAGGTCTGTAGTTGTTAACATCAGTGGGATCACCACATTTGTGGACAGAGGTTACTCTCGCTTTTTTTTTAGAATATCTGGAAAGGTTTGAAGTTCAAGTGACTTGCTGAAGAGCAATGCAATGGCAGGAGCTAAAAATTTGGAGTTTTTTTTTTTTAAATAAGAGTTGGTATGGTAATGACAGGTTTTATAACAAGAACTTTTCACACTAGAGATGCTATACCGATGATGATACTTTTCAAAACGCTTGTGCTCTCTAGAGTGGAGTACTGCTGCACAATGACAGCACCTTTCAAAGCTGGAGAAATTACTGACCTGGAGAGCGTGCAGAGATCATTTACTGCTAGAATCCACTCAGTAAAACATCTAAACTATTGGGACCGACTAAAGAGCCTAAAACTGTACTCCCTTGAGCGCAGGCGGGAGAGGTACATAATAATTTACACGTGGAAAATATTAGAGGGGCTGGTCCCAAACCTGCACACAGAAATAACATCACATGAGACCAGAAGACATGGCAGGATGTGCAGAATACCCCCGTTGAAAAACAGAGGTGCAACTGGTACTCTGAGAGAGAACTCTATCAACATTAGAGGTCCGAGACTGTTCAACACGCTTCCACTAGACATAAGGGGCATAACTGGCCGACCCCTCACAGTGTTCAAGAGAGAACTGGATAAGCACCTCCAAAGGATACCTGATCAACCAGGTTGTGACTCGTACGTCAGGCTGCGAGCAGCCGCGTCTAACAGCCTGGTTGATCGGTCCGGCAACCAGGAGGCCTGGTCGACGACCGGGCCGCGGGGACGCTAAGCCCCGGAAGCACCTCAAGGTAACCTCAAAGTGGTATCTCCTCAAGGGCACTAGACTTGGTTTTAAGGTTAAGGATTATGTCAGTAACATCAGTGGAATTAGTAGGCATTAGGTACAGAGACTGTGGATAGTTACCTTTTTATTTATTTATTTATTTATATATTTATTTATTTATTTATTTATGCATATACAAGAATGTACATAAGGAATGTGAGGATACAAATATGGTAATTACAGTCTTGTAAAGCCACTAGCACGCGCAGCGTTTCGGGCAGGTCCTTAATCTAAGAAAATTTTAAGGAGGTAAATACTTGCAAAATTTATAGACAAAAAAATGATAACAGATTACATGGAATGAAAAAAAAAGAAGATGAGAGAAAATTATAGGTACAGTATATTAAAGCACATAGGTAGCTATGATTGATTGCAATGACAGCTTAAAATGGTAGTTGACAACAAATTGGTAGGCACAATACAGCAGAAACAATATAAGATTGATTGCAATGACAGCTTGAATGGTAGTTGACAAAAATTGGTAGTCACAATACAGCATATGGCTAGCACATAAAAGAAGACAGCAATGAACACAATAATAAGGTTGTTTGATATTACATAAAAATTAGGAGATTGGGTAACACTAGGTACAGAGCAAATTTAAAGCTCAGTGTAGGAAACTAAATAGATGAAGTTAGGTACTTTTTGGTTTTGCTTTTAAATAAGGCAAAAAATTTTACAGTTTTTCAATTCACTAGGGAGTGAGTTCCATAGACTAGGTCCCTTAATTTGCATAGAGTGTTTACACAGATTAAGTTTGACCCTGGGGATATCAAAGAGATATTTATTTCTGGTGTGGTGATAATGGGTCCTATTACATCTGTCCAGGGAGAGTTTCAGAGCATGGTTTGCATTTAAGAATAGGTTTTTGTAAATGTAGTTGACACAAGAGAATGTGTGGAGGGAGTTAATATTTAGCAAGTTTAGGGATTTAAACAAGGGAGCTGAGTGTTGTCTGAAAGCAGAGTTAGTTATTATTCTGATAGCAGATTTTTGCTGTGTGATGATGGGCTTAAGGTGGTTTGCAGTGGTAGACCCCCATGCACAGATACCATAATTAAGATAGGGGTAGATTAGTGCATAATATAGTGAGAGGAGAGCAGAGTTAGGAACATAATATCTGATTTTGGAGAGTATACCAACTGTCTTAGAGACTTTCTTAGTTATGTGTTGAATGTGGGTGCTGAAGTTGAGTCTCTTGTCTAGGAATAGGCCAAGAAACTTGCCATCATTTTTATTACTGATGTTAATGTTGTCTATCTGTCTATATATACAAGAAGGTACATTGGGTTAGTGAGAGTACATTGGATAGTACAGTATTTACATTCTTGTAAAGCCACTAGTACGCACAGCGTTTCGGGCAGGTCCTTAATCTAGCAGATAATTTTAAGTAGGTAATTTCAATCAGAATTGATAAATGATAAAGATACATTACAAGAGAAAAATGAGATGAGAGAAATAAGTAGGTATATTAAAGCACATTGTTATATTAAAGCTCTGATTGATTACATTGACAGCTTGATTAGTAATTTAAACAAGGTTAATAGACACCATACAGCAGATTGACAGCACATATAAGACAGCAATGATCACAATGGTAAAGATGTTCAGATTGGGTACATAAAGTTTGGGAGACTGGGTAGCAAAAGATACAGATAAACAAGATTTATAAACACTATATCACAGATTGACAGCACATATAAGAAAACAGCAATGATCACAATGGTAAAGATGTTCAAATTGGGAACATAGAGATTGGGAGATTGGGTAGCAATTGATACAGTGCAATTTTAAAGCAAAAAGTGAAGAACTATGAAGATGAAATTAGGTACTTTTTAGTATTGATTTTGAATGATGTAAAAGTTGGACAGCTTTTCAATTCAGTAGGGAGTGAGTTCCATAAACTGGGTCCCTTTATTTGCATAGAGTGTTTATACAGGTTAAGTTTAACTCTGGGGATATCAAAGAGATATTTATTTCTGGTGTGGTGATAATGGGTCCTATTACATCTGTCCAAGAAGAGTTTCAGACAAGGATTTGCATTTAAGAACAGGGTTTTGTAAATGTAGTTGACACAAGAGAATTTGTGGAGTGAGATTATGTTTAGCATGTTTAGGGAGTTAAACAAGGGGGCTGTGTGTTGTCTGAAAGCAGAATTTGATATTATTCTGATAGCAGATTTTTGCTGGGTGATGATGGACTTGAGGTGGTTTGCAGTGGTTGAACCCCATGCACAGATACCATAGTTGAGATAGGGATAGATTAGTGCATAATATAGAGAGATGAGAGCAGAGTTAGGAACATAATATCTGATTTTGGAGAGTATACCAACTGTTTTAAAGACTTTCTTAGTTATGTGTTGTATGTGGGTACTGAAGTTGAGTCTCTTGTCTAGGAATATGCCAAGAAACTTACCTGTAAGATAGTCCTGAATATTAGTATTGGAAGATGGAATATCATTTGCAAGGGATGACCCAATTGAAGAGAAGAACCTATTGAATTCAAAAGCAGAATCAGAGGCTGAAAGCAGACCATCGTTATTTGACAGGAGTATTGGTTTGTTATTTAAAATCTTCTTTGATCACAATATTTGTGAAATTGTGCTCCATATTTTATTAATGTTGCCCTTTGTGTGGGTAAATTTATCTTCGTAGTATTTAATTTTGGCTCTCCTAATTATTTTAGATAGCAATGATGAGTAATTCTTTGAGAATTCTTTGTAGACGATTCCTAACCTATACTTCTTCTCAAGGTCATGTTTTATATTAATGGATTTAAGTATCCCCTTTGTAAGCCAAGGATTATTTAGCCTTCTAGTTGTGACTTGTTCAGTTAGCATAGGAAAGTGGGTGTTATAAAGGCTGAGAGTTTTTTGAAGAAAGGATTGCACTGCTAGGTTGATGTCCCCTATGTTACCTAACTCGGACTCCCAGTTGACACATTAGCAGCAGCTATAAAATTGTCTATGGCAGTTTCATTGTGCAGCTTAAAGCTTATCTCCCTTGTCTCTAGAGGTGGTTTGTTAATGTTAGTTAAGAGAAATGTGTGGTAATGGTCTGTAGTGCTATCGGTGATTATACCTGAAGTAAGCGGAGAGGTTATATTGGTTCAGATGTGATCAAGAGCCGTGGCAGTACTATCAGTGATTCTAGTAGGTCTAGTGATTAAGGGTATGAGGAAGCAGGAATTCATACAGTTGAGGAAGCTGGCAGCAGTTGGGTGTTCAGGCTCGCAGAGGTCAATATTAAAGTCCCCTGCGATAATTAGATGGTTTTTGTTCAGTCCGTTATCAAGTATTAGATTTCTAAGGTTTGAATTGAATTCAGACACATCAGTGTTAGGAATTTTTTAGCAGTAATTTTAGCAGACTCAATACTTTGTAAGCTCTTATTGTATTGTTATATTATTATATTGCTGTGTTTTGCTATAATAACTTTCTATTTTACAGCAGATTTAGTTTTCATCTGTTCCTGAAATTGCTTATCTTATTGTATCGTGACATTATCTTATCTATATGCTTACTGATATTGATCCAGATCGAAATCTTCTGTCCCATATCCACACAAATCAGCACAGTGATCATCATTATTGCAGGTATTACACAGCAAATCTTGCAAAAAACAAACTCCTAAATAGCACCTGCTTATCAGTTTACAACAAAAATGTTAGGTCACTTGGTAAACATTTTGATGATATAAATGCACTTCTTACAGCACTAGGTACTAAATTATCTTTCATCATTTTAACAGAAACTTGGCTAAGTAATGACTATACCCAACTCTACAATTTAGCTGGTTATAAAGCCATTCATAACTGCAGGCCTAATAAAAAAGGTGGCGGTACAGCAATATATTACAAAGATACCTTCATTTGCAATAGTGTCATTAGTGATAGAGACGACTATTGTGAATATACCTTTGCCAAGTTCTCCAGTAAATCCCTTAAATCCTCCCTGATAATCGGTGCCATCTATAGATTTCCTAATACCAACATAGCTTTATTCTCTGACAATGTAAGGAATCTTATCATAAATAACAATCTCAACAAATATCACATCATTCTGGGAGGTGATTTCAATATTGACCTGGGTCTTCAAAACAACCCTCAAGTTCACTATTTCCGTAACAGCATGCACTCCTGTATGCTAATCCCCACAATCACCAAGCCCACCCGAGTCACTCAAACATCTGCCACTACCCTGGATCACCTATGGACTAATATAACAGCTCCCCTTACGTCTGGGGTAATTTATGACAGAACAAATGACCACTATCCTACTTTCCTCATAGCAAACATTGACACATCACCACCAGAAACCAAAAAACTTTCATTCAGGCTACATAGTGAATCAGCTTTAGGTAATCTCTCTAATGCACTCCACAATATTAACTGGGAATATGAATTTAATAATTCACAGGATATAAACTCATCAACTTATTTATTTATTTTATTTATTTATTTATGCATATACAAGAATGTACATAAGGAATGTGAGGATACAATTACGGTAATTACAGTCTTGTAAAGCCACTAGCACGCGCAGCGTTTCGGGCAGGTCCTTAATCTAAGAAAATTTTAAGGAGGTAAATACTTGCAAAATTTATAGACAGAAAAATGATAACAGATTACATGGAATGAAAAAAAAAAAAGATGAGAGAAAATTATAGGTACAGTATATTAAAGCACATAGGTAGCTATGATTGATTGCAATGACATCTTAAAATGGTAGTTGACAACAAATTGGTAGGCACAACCAATATAAGGTTGCAGAAACAATATAAGATTGATTGCAATGACAGCTTGAATGGTAGTTGACAAAAATTGGTAGTCACAATACAACTAACTTCTATAATATAACTAACACAATATAACTAACCTCTTTCTCTCTAAAACTCTAAGCCTCAACAACACTCACTGTCCCCTCCTTACCAAACAAGTAACTGATAAAAGAAAAAATAACCCGTGGCTCACAAGTGGCATAATTAAATCAATCAACAAAAAACATGAATACGAAAAGAAATTTAGGAGTGGCCTAGTTTCAATGGAAGTAGTTAAAAGGTACTCGTCAGTGCTTACCAGTATCATAAGAAAAGCAAAACTTTCATATTATGAGACTAGATTCAAAGAAGCAAAAGGCATCATGAAAAGCACATGGAATACCATCTGTAACATCCTGGGAACTAAACAACACTCCCAAAACCAGATAACACTCTCTAAGGATGGCCTTACACTGTCATCTGACTTAGAATTGGCGAATGAATTTAATAGCTTCTTTTCATCGATTGGTGCTAACCTTGCAAGTAAAATCCCACAGACTCAGACACATATCAACACATATCTCTCAGGCAGCTATCCAAACTCTCTTCTCCTCTCGCCAGTCAGCCCGTCAGATGTTGTGTCCATCATACACTCACTAAAAACCAAAGCTGGGAACATCAGTGAAATCCCATCCATTGTATACAAGAGCGCCTCCCATGCCCTTGCACCACCTATAGCTCTGCTGTTCAACAAATCCTTTGAGTGTCATACCTTCCCTGATATCCTTAAAAAAGCAAGAGTAACGCCAGTTCATAAAGGAGGTAATCCGTCAGACATAAACAACTATAGACCAATATCGAACCTACCCATACTATCAAAAATATTTGAAAAAATGATCTACAAACAGCTCTACTCCTATCTCCTAAAATTCGACATTCTTAGCCCCTGTCAGTTTGGATTCCGCTCTCAAAAGAGTACCAACGATGCAATTATTAGTCTCCTTGATATAATTTACTCAGCTCTTGACAAAAATGAGTTTCCAATTGGACTCTTCATTGACCTGAGAAAGGCCTTTGATACTGTTAATCACGATTACCTCTTAAGTAAACTCCATCATTATGGAATCCGAGGCCATGCACTGGACTATATCCAATCCTATCTTAGTGATAGACACCAATGTGTAGCCATCAATAATATAATCTCTCCCATTCTACCAATAACTGTCGGAGTGCCACAGGGCAGCATCTTGGGACCTCTTCTTTTTCTTATATACATCAATGATCTGCCTAATGTCTCTAACATTCTGAAACCAATTTTGTTTGCTGATGATACTACCCTCATCTACTCCAACCCCAACCCACATACACTAAATGGTGTTGTTAATAATGAACTAAAAAAAGTCCACTTATGGATGTCAACCAACAAACTAACACTTAACATAGAAAAGACCTACTACATCCTATTTGGAAGCAAATCTACAAATGCAATTCAGCTTCAGATTGACAATGTAAACATTAGCAATAAAAATGATGGAAAGTTTCTTGGCATATTCCTAGACAAGAGACTCAACTTCAGTACCCACATACAACACATAACTAAGAAAGTCTCTAAAACAGTTCGTATACTCTCCAAAATCAGATATTATGTTCCTAACTCTGCTCTCATCTCTCTATATTATGCACTAATCTATCCCTATCTCAACTATGGTATCTGTGCATGGGGTTCAACCACTGCACACCACCTCAAGTCCATCGTCATCCAGCAAAAATCTGCTATCAGAATAATATCAAATTCTGCTTTCAGACAACACACAGCCCCCTTGTTTAACTCCCTAAACATGCTAAACATAATCTCACTCCACAAATTCTCTTGTGTCAACTACATTTACAAAACCCTGTTCTTAAATGCAAATCCTTGTCTGAAACTCTTCTTGGACAGATGTAATAGGACCCATTATCACCACACCAGAAATAAATATCTCTTTGATATCCCCAGAGTTAAACTTAATCTGTGTAAACACTCTATGCAAATAAAGGGACCCAGTTTATGGAACTCACTCCCTACTGAATTGAAAAGCTGTCCAACTTTTACATCATTCAAAATCAATACTAAAAAGTACTTAATTTCATCTTCATAGTTTTTCACTTTTTGCCTTAAAATTGCACTGTATCAATTGCTACCCAATCTCCCAACCTTTATGTTCCCAATTTGAACATCTTTACCATTGTGATCATTGCTGTTTTCTTATATGTGCTGCCAATCTGTTGTTTGGTGTTTATAAATCTTGTTTATCTGTATCTTTTGCTACCCAGTCTCCCAATCTTTATGTACCCAATCTGAACATCTTTACCATTGTGATCATTGCTGTCTTATATGTGCTGTCAATCTGCTGTTTGGTGTCTATTAACCTTGTTTAAATTACTAATCAAGCTGTCAATGTATTTAATCAGAGCTTTAATATAACAATGTGCTTTAATATACCTACTTATCTCTCTCATCTCATTTTTCTCTTGTAATGTATCTTCATCATTTATCAATTCTGATTGAAATTACCTACTTAAAATTATCTGCTAGATTAAGGACCTACCCGAAACGCTGTGCGTACTAGTGGCTTTACAAGAATGTAAATACTGTACTATCCAATGTATTCTCACAAACCCAATGTACCTTCTTGTATATATATAAATAAATAAATAAATAAATAAATAAATAAATAAATAAAATAAATAAATAAATAAATTCTATAGACTGCACCCACAGAAGGACAGACTCGGCACCCTTGACTCTGAAGCTGGCGAAGATATACTCCCCACAGCAGTCTCCAGTTCTGATTTCTTTTAATAATAAAAGTAGTTACAGAGCTCAAAATACCTCGTACCATTTGGTCTGAAATCATTGATAACAGGGCAGTCAGAGATGTTACAACATTCCCAGTGTTATGTTTAGGCCGGAAGTTAGTTAGTTTAGTTCCTTTATTATGCACCCCATACCCATCTTGTGGGCGGTAGTGGAAAGGGTTACAGAGGCACATAATGGGCTCAGGGACTGAACCCCACAATTCATTTAGCTAAGCAAGTTACAAACTTGATGAGCTAGTTACAAAATTCAGTATAAGTCGTCACATCAACAATGGGGTTCGAGATCGACCACAAGTACAGGTTCTAAATTAAGCAACTGACATATGTGGAGAGTTACTACCTACATTTAGCAAACTGGGGATATTTGGTTAAAATTTCTGATAGCAGATCATTTTGAATGAAATATTGACACATCGCTGGAGCATTTGTTAAAGAACTGTCTCTAAATTCACGTATCTTTTCGCACTCCATCACATAGTGACGGAGGGTGTGAGAATAATTTTGTTGACACAGTTTACATTTAGTCAGGTCTACATCGGCAGATAATGAGAATTCCCAGAGATACTTGTAACCGAGTCTAAGCCGAGCAGTAGTAACATCTCTACTTTAGTAGTTGCATTTTTGCTATTTTTCTGCCATGTTCCCCCCTTTTTTATTTTTATTTTTTCTCAACACATTTTATACTTTAATCTCAATTAGTATTAAGTTTTAGTCTTTAATGTTTTTCCTGCCCGAAACGCTTTGCGTAATATTGGCTTTAGGCATTGTATGTACTAGCTCTATCTATAAATCTATCAATTTTTGTATCACCTCTTGTATGTATGTACTTTACCTGAATATACATTTGAATTTGAATTTGAATCTATAAGTCTGCTGATTTTATTGGATGAACCATAGATGTGTGGCTCCTCTTGCATGATAGTATGATGATAGATGGAATTACTGGTGTCGATTTCACTTTGCCTCAGATCTACAAGATCTTGTTGAAGTTCTCGGTGTACTGCTGCTCTCAGATTGCTCATTGACAATCCAAGGTTACACTCAACGGCTCCTTTAAAGGCAGATTCTTTGGTTAACTTATCAGCTCTATCATGCATTCGGAGCCCAACATGAGATGGAGACCACATGCAATGGACTCTGTTGCTATCATTAATAATTTTGTTGTATTTGTGTCTAGCTTCGGACAAGAGAATGTTACAGTTATGTCTTAAAGAGTTGAGAGCAATTAAGGATGATGAAGGGTCACTTACAATTAATGTATCAAGTTTGGAGACTTGTACACATTTCAGTGCAAGGAGTAAGGCAAATAGTTCGGTCTGAAGGGTAGAGGCCCAGTTGTTTATACGGACTCCCCACTCAAAGTACAAGCCATCGCCCATTGTCAGGACAACTGCACTTCCAGCTGCACCCGTGGGGCGGTGTAGGGAACTATCAGTGTATATGATTTGAGAGAGAGAATGCTCTGTGGACAGAGCATCAATATGCAGGAAAGTGCCGTAGTTGTCTCTCTTGGTACAAATCATAAGCCTGATACATTTTGAGTTTAATTCCAGTTTTAGTCTTCCATTTGGAACAATGTTGACCTTCAATAAAGAAATTCTGGAGGGCTTCTGTGCAAGGGTTAGGATGAGTTAGCCTAAGCAATTTTATACCAATTTGACAGTTTATTTCAGTAACACAATCAACATCGCTCAGAATATTAAGTTCCTTTCTCATGTTAAGTATCTTTGTGATACGAGGGCACCCAAGGATAATCTTCAGGGCTTCGTTCTGCAGTTTTTCAAGCCCCTCAAGCTTTCTTTCAGGCATCAAAACAAGCAGAGGTGCAGCATAATCCACTAAAGATCTAATGTATGCAAGGTACATCATTTTGACAATTACAAAAATACAAATACAAATATTTATTCAGGTAAAGTACATACATACAAGGTGAGATACAAAAGTTGATGGATTTATAGATAGAGCTAGTACATACAATGCCTAAAGCCACTATTACGCAAAGCGTTTCGGGCAGGAAAAACACTAAGACTAAAACTTAATACTAATTGAGATTAAAGTATAAAATGTGTTGAGAAAAAATAAGAAAAAATAAAAAAAGGGGGGGGGGGAACATGGCAGAAAACAAAACAAAAATAACCACGTTTCAGTAAGTATAATAAAAGAGAATTTGTTGTCAATAGTTTCAATCAAGGCACTAACATCATCGAAGTGTTTGCTAAGTGATCTTACATTCAAGTTAATTACAGAGATATTGTGATTATGTGTTAATACATTGTTTACATCATGAGCTGTAAAATATCTGCAATTTTGATCATTAAAGTGATGATTGTCATAGATAGTGGATAAGAGGTTTAGTTCTGGGTCTATAATTGTTTGCATAAGAAGGCTGGTTGTAGGAAAACAAGGCAAGAATGGCAATTACAAAACAAAATTTTTTATAAAAGGGGGGAAAATTAAAATATAAGCAAGACCTATACAAGACAAACACAAAATGAACAAAAAAAGAAAAGAAAATTGAGGTAGATTGCTTACAAGTACTCTCAGGTACACTGTAAGTAATAATTTGCATTTTGAGACACAGGCAAAGCCAGGGGTACAATGGAGTAAGGGAGTATGGCGAGGCTAGGCAACCTAGGTAATAAATGAAAGCAAAGAATAAAGTTGAATAATAAACATAGGCAAGTTTAATCTAATGATTATTAACTATAAATAGTTCAGTTATGATCCTATATTCAGTTATGATCAAGCTGCTATTAGGACAATATCCAATTCTGGCCCCAGACATCACTCGGTACCCCTATTCAAATCCCTGAATATGTTAGACATTAAGTCACTGCACATTCTCTCATGTGTACTATACATATACAAAACGCTAAATTGTAATGCCAATCCTGATCTCAAAAGCTTCATAGAAGGTTGTAACAGAACCCATGAGCACCACACCAGAAATAAATACAGTTTTGATATTCCTAGAGTACGACTTAATCAAACCAGAAATGCTCTACAAATCAAGGGGCCCAGGATGTGGAATGACCTTCCCAACCATGTTAAAGACAGTACCTCTCTCAACCAGTTTAAGTTAAAAACGAAGCTATACCTAATAAATTCCCTGTAACCTACCTTACCTCTCTATTGTCAACCCATGTATGTTTTTTTTTTTTTTTTTTTTTTTTTTTTTTTTTTTTTTTTTTTTTTTACAAATCAACGCTGTTTTAATGTAATTTTCTGTAATAATTTGTAATTGTATTTGTGCTGTTTTTTCAACAATGTTCCCCCCTCTTTTACCTCTATTTTTATTTGTACTCAACGCATTTTTTTCTTTTTACCCATTAGTTTTAAGCTTTAGTCAGTAGTGTTTTTTCCTGCCCGAAACGCTTTGCGTAATAGTGGCTTTAGGCATTGTATGTACTAGCTCTTATCTATAAAGCCAACAAACTTTGTAAAATCTCTTTATGTATGTACCTTTGCCTAAATAAAAATTATTATTATTATTATTATTATTATTATAATTAATAAGAACTAAAGAAAATATTAAGGCACTCAATTAATTAAGTTCAATAAATGACTAATATACATTAAATTAAAATTTACTTAAAAAAGTGTAACAAAGAGACTTTGGATACCTAGCCCGCACTAGGTGACAAGGGGGTTAATTATGCTGACTCAATGAGAGGGATAATAAGGTGAGACAAACCACATTGGGAGAGGAAAGTGTTGAGGTTATCCTCATTAGCAATTGTAAACATTTTACCTTCTGAGGTCTTTCTCACTTTAATCATGCCATCTCTAACGAAACACTGATGAATCGCAGCTGGGTTTTGATGACGGATTTGACGTAGGCGGTGGAGGAGTTGCTGTCTTTTTCTAGTCAAGCACTCGTTGATGTAGATTCCCTTTCGTTGGGATGCAGCTGTCCGGACAAGATGCGATTTTATGGACTGGGAAGCTAGCTTAAGGCGATTTTTTTCGCTGGTTTAGACCTGATGGATTCTTTTTGCCTACTCTGTAGGCAGCAATAATGTCTGTTTTATTTAGAGTGACACGCAATTCGTCTTTTATGAAAGCCTGAACTATTTCAATACACTTTTCACCTTCACGTTCCACAGGAATACTTTGGGACGACACAATAACATAGTCAAGCAGCTTTTACTGGTCCTGTTCATCCTGGGAGATGGAATGTTGGGCAGATGACACATTTGCAGATGACACTAAGATCTATGATAAAGAAGGAAGTGAAAGTGATATTGAAACCTTACAAAGAGATCTACATGAACTCCACCAATGGTCAGATGACTGGCAAATGCTCTTTATTGTCGATAAATGCAAGACCTTGCCTGTAGGGCATAACATTCCACGTCACAACTACCAAATTGCCCACACTATCTTACAACAGATAGATGAAGAATGCGACATTGGAATCAGAATCCATCATTCACTAAAAGTTGCACAACAAGTGGGAGCGGCAGTAAAAAAAGCGAACCAAACCTTGGGAATAATCAAGCGTGCCTTTACCTTCAAGGAAACTAAAGTAGTCCTTCAATTGTATAAGTCTCTGGTGCGCCCCCACCTGGATTATTGCATACAGGCATTGAGACCTTATCTTCAGAAAGACATAGCTGCTCTGGAGAACATGCAACACCGGGCAACAAAAATCATACCAGAGATTAGTCATCTCTCGTATCAGGAAGGGTTGAGGGCCACTGGCCAAACAACACTGCAAACCAGGCATGACAGGGCGGAGCTCATCGAAATACTGAAAATACTAAACAATTTGGACGATGTCGATCCGGACACTTTCTTCAAAAGGTCAAATGTAACACGAACGAGGAGTGACGGGTTCAAGCTCAACAAGCCACAATGTAGGACAGAAAACAGGAGACGTTTTTTCACCCGTATGGTGGTAAACCCGTGGAACAGCCTACCAGTCAAAGAGTAGGTAAGGTAAACTTATTTATTTATTTATTTATTTATTTATTTATTTATGCATATACAAGAATGTACATAAGGAATGTGAGGATACAAATATGGTAATTACAGTCTTGTAAAGCCACTAGCACGCGCAGCGTTTCGGGCAGGTCCTTAATCTAAGAAAATTTTAAGGAGGTAAATACTTGCAAAATTTATAGACAAAAAAATGATAACAGATTACATGGAATGAAAAAAAAAGATGAGAGAAAATTATAGGTACAGTATATTAAAGCACATAGGTAGCTATGATTGATTGCAATGACAGCTTAAAATGGTAGTTGACAACAAATTGGTAGGCACAATACAGCAGAAACAATATAAGATTGATTGCAATGACAGCTTGAATGGTAGTTAACAAAAATTGGTAGTCACAATACAGGATATGGCTAGCACATAAAAGAAGACAGCAATGAACACAATGATAAGGTTGTTTGATATTACATAAAAATTAGGAGATTGGGTAACACTAGGTACAGAGCAAATTTAAAGCTCAGTGTAGGAAACTAAATAGATGAAGTTAGGTACTTTTTGGTTTTGCTTTTAAATAAGGCAAAAGTTTTACAGTTTTTCAATTCACTAGGGAGTGAGTTCCATAGACTAGGTCCCTTAATTTGCATAGAGTGTTTACACAGATTAAGTTTGACCCTGGGGATATCAAAGAGATATTTATTTCTGGTGTGGTGATAATGGGTCCTATTACATCTGTCCAGGGAGAGTTTCAGAGCATGGTTTGCATTTAAGAACAGGGTTTTGTAAATGTAGTTGACACAAGAGAATGTGTGGAGGGAGTTAATATTTAGCAAGTTTAGGGATTTAAACAAGGGAGCTGAGTGTTGTCTGAAAGCAGAGTTAGTTATTATTCTGATAGCAGATTTTTGCTGTGTGATGATGGGCTTAAGGTGGTTTGCAGTGGTAGACCCCCATGCACAGATACCATAATTAAGATAGGGGTAGATTAGTGCATAATATAGTGAGAGGAGAGCAGAGTTAGGAACATAATATCTGATTTTGGAGAGTATACCAACTGTCTTAGAGACTTTCTTAGTTATGTGTTGAATGTGGGTGCTGAAGTTGAGTCTCTTGTCTAGGAATAGGCCAAGAAACTTGCCATCATTTTTATTACTGATGTTAATGTTGTCTATCTGTAGCTGAATTGCACTTGATGATTTGCTTCCAAATAAGATGTAGTAAGTCTTTTCGATGTTTAATGTTAGTTTGTTCGTTGACATCCATAAGTGGATTTTTTTTAATTCATTATTCACAACATTATTTAGTGTATGTGGGTTGAGGTTTGAGTAGATAAGGGTAGTATCGTCAGCAAACAATATAGGTTTGAGAATATTAGAGACATTAGGCAGATCGTTTATATATATAAGAAATAGAAGAGGTCCTAAGATGCTGCCCTGTGGCACTCCAACGGTAATTGGTAGAGTGGAAGAAGTTGTATCATTGATGGTTACATATTGGTGTCTGTCACTAAGATAGGATCGGATGTAGTCAAGGGCAAGGCCTCGGATTCCATAATGCTGGAGTTTAAGTAAGAGGTAGTTGTGATTAACAGTATCAAAGGCTTTTCTTAGGTCAATGAAGAGTCCAATCGGAAACTCATTTTTGTCAAGGGCTGAGTAGATAATGTCAAGGAGACTAAAGATTGCATCATTGGTGCTCCGCCAACGCCAAAAACTCTACTGGGTTTTAAAATACAGATTAAAACTCTACTGGGTTTTAAAATACAGATAGAAAAGATCGTCCAGGCAAATGGGTAGGACCTTTGACAAGCCGCCAACTTCCTGTCCTCGTTGAGGCCACCAATATTAGTGGCTCTCAAGTTAATTAAAAGTCGGCAAAGATCAGTAACCAAAGAAAATGGAAAAAGCAACTTGGCGGGTAAGCGAGCGAGTGAGTGACGTCATCACAACAAAGGTTGCTATAGACGTCTCCACGACTCGTGAAGTTCACCTGTTTTAAAGACCTGTGTCCACAATACCCGCCAAATTGTCCCTCCTATAGTACTCTCAGGACACTTATGGCAGTGTAAGTGTGTGGTGAGGTCACACCACTGAAGACATTGAGGATATACCACGAGGGAGAGACAAAACTGTTGAAGGAAGGAGTCACCTGGCTCCACCTGACCACCTTGTTCCTCGCACTCTCATCATCCTCCGTAAGTACTTGAGTGCTTTCTGCTCCACCATTGTCTTACACCCCAACATGCAATTGTTGGGGTGTGGAAATAGGCCTGTGGAATTGTTGGGATGTAGACGTAGGCCTATGGAATTGTTGAGGTAATTTATAAGCCTATGGCATTGTTGGGGTGTGGACATTGGCCTATCGAATAATAATAATAATAAGAATAATAATGAGAAAATCCACTGGGACTGTGTGTTGTCGCAAACCCACGACCAAGGCATTGCCAGCCACATACTCTACCACTGTACCACCACTGACTTCCTAAAAGTCTTACAATCAGATTTCTACTGATGTCACAGGAAGTCTGTGATATCCTTATATCACAGGAAGACTTGAAGCCAGTTCAAGTTTTACGTAAGACGCCCCCAAGCACTCAGGTGAAGGGGTAAAGTGTTGTAGTTGAACACTGTATGCCCAACTTCAGATACACAGAAAATCACATTAAGGTGATGTGCATCAATGAACACTCCACTGGGGCTATGAGGTGACGCAAACATTGTAGGTTCACATTGCCTCACAGCACGAGTGAATTTTCTCATTGATGTATATCAATCACGTTAGTGTGATTTTCTGTGTAAATAATAATAATAATAATATTATTTATTCAAAAGATTGTGTGTACAAAGAACATAAGAGTATTGTTCAATTGAAGGGGATAGGAGTTACACATACTAATGAAGCCACTATTACGCAAAGCGTTTCAGGCAAAATTAATAATAATATTGAAAATTTGTAATTAATGTTGTGACAGGGTAAAACACCTAATATTATAAGAAAAGTAAGCTAACAAAATGAGAATGTTCAAGAAAAATAAAAAAATAATACAAAGAAGGTGATACTTAAGGATTACAAGCATAGACAATTACATTATGGAGTCAGTAGTTCTAGCAACAGTACAGTGGTCTATTTACATTAATTACAGAATACAAGGTGTAATTTAGAAAAGCAAGTGAACTACTCCTCATAACATTTTCTTGGAACATAGAGTAGCATACTATAATTTAAGGTTAATGGGGCCAACACAGACAATTAACCAAGATTGTAACTGATTCATTATCAGTTACAGCAACCAAATCAAGCAGAACATAAACCTTTTGCAATGATGCAGTACTGTATATGGAATAGGTAACACACTGTCATTTTCCTCTTCCTCATCCTTATCATTATTACCAGTAACACACTGGATAATCTCATCATCAGTTAATTCACCATATAAGTTAATTATATAAGTGATCAGCAGCATCATTATCTAACCACTCATTCACATCACAAAGTTGCAAATCTTCCTCACCTGCATCTCTGAATGTCTCAAAAATTGCATTATCAAAGCCCTCAAATTCATAGTCATCTTAGTCTTCATTCTAACCAGGTGCCGGACTCAGAATTTTATTCCATGCATTCTTTAATGTGGTGACCTTCAACGTGCTCCATTCTTTGGCCTAGTTATAAATTGCATCTTTAATTGAATATTTCTTGATGTTTTCTAGTGTTCTATTACCCTTTGTATCCTTATTAGCCACTGTGCTACTCAGGCTCCAAATATGGCACCCCCCTGTGTGCAGGAAATAAATTCTTGGCCAAAAAAAAATATTGTATGACATACTTGAGCCATGATGGAGCTCGGAAATTGAGCAAACTTTGGGCACTAGGCGTTGGAGCGCTCAGGGTTCATTGCTATGCTCAAAATTATGGAGCTCATATATGTGACATATATATTATATTCTATGATTAATCAAACAGTGTTTTTGTTGTTATTACACTATATACACACATTGTATATATTCCCATCTACATATGTGTTCACCATAACAAACCACTAAGTTGTATGGTGAGCCCAAAAAACAAGATTGAGCTGCCACACCCAGCCAGCCCTCCCTCACTTCTCCAACACCTTACTTGCTCTTCTTCCTCCCACAATACTGTTATTGTTTTTATTGCACTATTTACACACGTTATGTATAAATATCTACATGTTTTATTCATCATAACTACAACTAAGCTGGTATTGTGTCCAAACAGCACAGTGCCCACAATACACTGCATGACAAGTCACACAGCAGACGACAACGCTATGAGTTCGATGCCACCACCCTCACCAAAATGGCTCCTCCCAACATACTCCTGTTGCTGTTATTACACTATATACACACATTATATATATAAGTATCTACATTTATGTTCACCATTAAGCTAGTATGGTGAGTAAAACAAGAGTGGCTGCCACACACAGTGACGCTACCTCGATTCCCTCCCTCCCTCCAAAAAAAATCCTCCTCCCACAATACTACACACAGCGCTAATTATCACCACAATCCTGCTATTATCACAATTCTGGTCTCTAAATCCTGTAAATGAATAATCGACCACAAGTTTATTCTGTAAAGGAATATAAGAAGTCGTTTGAAGATTCCTAGATGGACGAAATAATGTTGTGGTGCTGTGGCTAGAGCTGTGAACATCTTGAACAGCATTGATTCACTGACATTTGAACATTTTACACAGTCATTATCACACTCAGGCTCTTCTGTAATACTATCTTTGCCCAAATAATACCAGTTACATATATATTTTGACATTATTCTGCGATGCTGTGGTCACAAGCTGAACAGCAATGCTGTGAGGTCATGCTGCGTGCACCAGCCTTGGTTGCTCACTCAGTACTGAGGCTCTAACACCTGGGAATGTTGCCTACGATTTTTTTTAAATGGGTCTGTTTACAAGAGCCCTGAGGAAGTTGATGTGAACCCCATGTAGCCGCGGAAGTTTTGAATCATACGTTGTACGTATAAGATCCCTGAGGCGCGTTGCGCACCACCCGTCAAACGCCTACAAGCGCGTTGCGCAGTGCAGTGGTTAAGCATCTCGTCTTCCTCAGAGAGCAGAACTTCCATAATGTCTGAATTCATAGCTTTTTTATAAAGCATTTTGAGAGCATAGATAACCCCTAATCCATGGCTGTATTACAGATGTAGTGTTTGGTGGTAAAGCCATACATGTTATTTTGCCATCAAGCGATCTTAATTTAGCAGTGGGGTGAGCTGGGGCATGATCAGTCAACAGCATTGCCTTTACCTCAGTAGGATGAATTCTACACTCATTGATCTACTGCATTTTTAGTTCTTTATAAAAGTGATTCTGGAACCAATCCTCAAAAATATTCTGTGTGAACCAGGCATTTCTTTTGTTGTAGTAGATGACAGATAGTCTGTTCATGCAGTTTTTCAATGCTCTAAGGTTGGCAGATTTCCCAACAATTGCGTACTTTGTTTGGTGACTGCCATCTGCGTTAGAGCACAGTAACGCTGAAATTCTTTCCTTCTTTACCTTGCAACTAGGAATACTCTTCTCAAGCCTGAAGGCCAAAGTGTTTCTTTGAAGGCATTTCCAGTTAAAGCCTGTTACATCTGCATTGTACACTTAAACCAGCTTAGATTATTAGATATCATGTGCTGAGAAAGTTTATGCTTATATGCTTTAGCACTTCCAACATCTGCACTTAATGCCTCGCCACAAATTTTCTTGTAAATGATGCCATGCCTCTTATTTAAGTCAACATACCCATTCAGTGCTAGCCTTCAAATTGCCAATGTTTAACTTTACAGCAAGTCTTTCAGCTGCATTTCTAATAGAATCAACTGAAACAGCAGTTCCTTTCGCATGATGCTGTGTAAATCATTTACATACATACGAGACCAAATCTGTATATTTAGCAGGCTTCAATGTTTTCCTGTTGCCTATTGCATGAGTTTGAGCAAAGAATTTCTTAATATTATCCTTCTGCTTTTTTTTATATCACAAACTGTAGCTTTACCGATGTTGAATTCTTGGACGAGTCAAATGACAGAGTATCCATGCTCTGCTTTCTCTGTCAAGTCAACTGTCTGATCAATTGACAAATGTTTTCTCTTTTGCTTTATACCTTCAATACCATGAATGCTGCTCTGAGACATCTTGATAGATTAAATGAGTTCAAACAGTAAAAATTGTTAAAATTTATCACGAAAATCCTTCTCATGTGAGCCCGACGTTTTTACCCCAGGAAAAGAAGCACATGGTGCCAGCCATCTCATCCAGGCCCAACGCGTTGACATGACATGACCTGTGCTTATTTTATAGGCATACTCAAAATTTGATGTACATATTAACTGTTACAAATTGTTTTATTTAAAATATTATTATTGTTATAATTAGAAAAATATTGTTAGTGTTGAAGTTTTATGCATTTTATACAGTACAGTTCTGTATTAACCCTTAAGCTGTGCATGGCATACATATACGACAGGACCTGATGGCAAAGTTCAATTTCTCAAATTTTCTCTAATGCTTTCCAATTTTTTGTGCATACTAGCAAATCCTGTAACTTTGTCTAAATGATCACAAACGTAACTTGAAAAATAAGAAAATAAAAAATAATTATAAAATTTAATATTAAAAACTTTAGATATTGAGATCAGCTGCAAAAATATGAACTATCACCAATTGTTCATTTGGTGTTATTATGCTCTCAGAATAATATAGGATCTTCATTTTCATAGATTTAGAATATATGTTTTCAGTTTAGTTTACTGTAAAAAAAATCGTCAATGTGGCATTTGAAATATGCGCCAAATTTAGAAAAAAATTGATAACTACAAATGTTTAGGGTTTGTGAAAAATCCATTCTAATAGGATTGTAGAACAGACAATTGTGTACATTATTTGTAAAAATGGTGAGAATCAGTCAGAAACTGAATTTTTTGAAGCAGACTCAAAGTTTTAGAGATAATTGAAGTTGAAGTTATCGACAATGAATAAGGTAGTTCTAATTCATTAATTTACTTATATGTTTTAATAAACGCTGTTTGGCATTCGTACTCGAATATGTGAAAGTTGTTGGTCAATATGTGTTGGAATGATGTCAAGAAAAAATACCCCCCCCCCAAAAAAAAACACTAAATACTGTATAGGAAAAATTATAATGATTTAGGGGATAAAAATGTATATAGTGGCACCTCGATTAACGAGTTTAATCCTTTCTGGCACCGAGCTCGTTATGTGGAAAACTCGTCTTTAGAAATAAATTTCCCCATATAAAATAAAGGAAATAAATTTAATCCATTCCACTCACAAAAATATCCGTACTTGTGTGACATTTTATAATGTAAATATAATACTGCACATGTATTTATGAATGTTTTGTTGTACTATTTTCATGTTTACCTTATGAAGAGTCGTTGCTGGCTTGAATGAGACGATGGGGAGGTGGGAAGGAGGAGAGGCGTTATGGTGGGGAAGGAGAATCCACCTCTGAATCAGGGGGGCTCTCTCGGGAATTTCTCCCCACTGGGACCGGATTGTGGTTCACTATCACTGGCTCTTCTTTTCTCTACTTTTCCAAAGAACGTATCTATTGACAATTGCTTTTGTCTTTGTTTTAGGATGTTCCTAAAATGAGTCAGCAAATTGTCATTAAACATGTTCACACACCGGGTTGTCACTGCTTTATCAGGGCAGCTTTTCCAAGAATGCAGTCACCTTTTCAAACATTCCCAACACTTCCCTGATCTCACTGAAAGAGGCAGCATCCTCCCTTACCTCCTCATCTCCTTACTAATGGTGCAAATTGTTGATGAGGCCCTGCCATACTTCCTTGTGAGATCAGTCACACAGACACCACGCTCATGCTTTGCTATTATTTCCTTCTGCAAAACCACAGTAATTGTGTCTTTCTTCCTCTTGACAACACTATCTTTAGCAAGCAGCTTCTTTGGCGACATCTTGCGTTACAAAACCACAAAATACCGAAAGAAAAGCGCAAATAAATGCAGAGGGATGCTTGTCGTGCGCGATACAACAACAACACTGGTGTCGGAGGCGTTCAAGAATTTGTGAGAACCCGCGAGACGCTAGGAAGCACCATGTGGTTTTGCTCGTTAATAGAGGTGAAGCTCGTCAATAGAGATAAATTTGCTGTGAGTGGCTCACTCATTACTCGAAATGATCTTAGATACAGCCACTCGTTAATCGAGGTGCTACTGTACTTTATATAAGTGATAAAGCCCTGATCATCAAAACCACCTAAAGAGACAAAGAAAATAGAATTTGAAATCTGTGAAAAACTCAGTCAAAAAAAATTCAAAATCCCAAGTTCTGCCAGTTGTGACTGATTTATTGGGTGACCAATTTCATTCTATCTTGACATAGTTAGGGATGGGTATGCACTCTCTAGGATGTAGAGGTTACATCAAAATGAGATAATAAACAAAGGAGATAAAAAATATATATATTTTTTGGATATTGGTGACAGTAACAGATATTAACATTAGGCAATACATTTTTATGATATATAACAAAATAGAGCATGATAACATACTCATTATTATTGGTATTATGATGCATTACTCAGCAATGCTATACAGGCACCAGCTGCATATCCACTTTGTGGATACTTCTTGCTACTTTTCTTCTTCATTGTACATTGGACAAGTGCTTGCATCTCTTTATTACTGCATTATCCCTCAGTTCCAGTTAATAGGAGCTGTTCTCCTTATCAACAAAATGTTCTCCTTTTTAAAAAAAATTGTCTAAAATACATTTTTGAAAATATTAGGATGAAACTTGCATGACGCTTATGCCAATAAGTTAGAGATTTGTCTAACATTTAATATTAATTTTCACATAATTCAAATATTTTTTGCCCAGCCCCAGCTTTTACAGCCCCCATTTACAGCATTTACAGGTTAATGCACATGGTTTGTATTACGTAGGCTGTTAGAGAGGGAAGGGGAGGCAACCGAGAACCTGCCCATATCCCCTTCCCCTTTCCTGCCCACCCTCCTTACTCCTGCCCACCCTCCTTGTTGCTGCCCACCCTTCTTACTCCTGCCCACCCTCCTTATTCCAGCCCACCTTCCTTACTCCAGCCCACCTTCCTTACTCCTGCCCACCCTTCTTACTCCTGCCCACCCTCCTTATTCCAGCCCACCTTCCTTACTCCAGCCCACCTTCCTTACTCCTGCCCACCCTCCTTACTCCTGCCCACCCTCCTTACTCCTTCCCACCCTCCTTACTCCTGCATACCCTCCTTACTCCTGCCCACCCTCCTTACTCCTGCCCACCCTCCTTACTCCTGCCCACCCTCCTTACTCCTGCCCACCCTCCTTACTCCTGCCCACCCTCCTTACTCCTGCATACCCTCCTTACTCCTGCCCACCCTCCTTACTCCTGCCCACCCTCCTTACTCCTGCCCACCCTCCTTACTCCTGCCCACCCTCCTTACTCGTGTCCACCCTCCTTACTCCTGCCTACTCTCCTTATTCCTGCCCACCTTTCTTACTCTTGCCCACCCTCCTTACTCCTGCCCATCTTCCATACTCGTGCTCACCCTCCTTACTCCTGCCTACCCTCCTTATTCCTGCCCACCTTTCTTACTCCTGCCCACCCTCCTTACTCCTGCCCACCCTCCTTACTCCTGCCCGCCCTCCTTATTCCTGCCCACCCTCCTTACTCCTGCCCGCCCTCCTTACTCCTGCCCACCGTCCCTACTCCTGACCACCCTCCTTTCTCCGGCCCACCCTCCTTACTCCTGCCTACCCTCCTTACTTTTGCTCAAAGCACAATACCTAAAAAAATTTATTATATTTTTCTAAAAATTTACTATGTTTTGGTGGGAAAAATTTAGTCATAGAAACCTTAAATTTGTTTTATTTTGCCTTAATAGGTAATACTGCTTCCAGTCTCTGCTCGGCTACCCAGGACGATAGCAAACACAACTTCTGCCCATTAATGATGGTAAGGACAATTTTATTCCTACTGTACTACCAGTGTGTGTGTGTGTGTGTATCATGATATTGTCATTAACTAGTGATGGTAAGTATATTTATTATGTTGTCATTAACTAGTGATGCTGAGTGTATTTACCCTTTAAGTACGCAACACATCATATGATGGATTGAGTGACTTGCAGTAACTTGCGCTCCACATCATATGATGCATTGGAGTACCGCGCAAGATTTGAAAGGCCCGCGGGGTAGAGGGGGCTCCCATACGCTGCTTAGGGGCTATAGTAAACAGACGCCATTTTGTAAAAAAAATCCAGCTCACGCTACCATCGCGTGGGAGGCATCAGTTACCCAGCAGCCGCCATGTTGAGCGCACGGCAGAATGCTTCTGGGGCGCGCACCACACAATCACTCGCCCAAGAGCAAATAACCAGTGAATTATTTTCTGATGGTGAGGAAAGTGATTTTGATGACTCTGACATTGATAAAGACTACACACAATTGACCGATGATAGTAGCACGGACAGTGAAAATGAGATACAGCCTCCTCCCATGGCGAAGCCTATACGCTCACCCATACCACCTTGCCCAGTGTCTACTCCAATTCACCCTCGACCACACAGTTCATGTGCTTATTTAGAGTCTGAGGATATTTTCGGTGATGAGTCAGAGGAAGGTGACTCTTTTTCTGGTTTTAGTGAAGTGGAATCAGAACATAGTGTTACCGAGCCTGGTGCCAGTACCAGTGGTGTTACTGGGCGAGAATTTGTCGCGTCAGCAGCGTCTCGCCCAGCCAAGCGCCACCGCATGGAACAACACGAGGCACCAAGAGTAGTGTAGTGATGGTGATGTTCTCGGGTAGTGTGGTGATGTTCACGTGCTTCCACCTTATGTGCACGTAGTGGCCGTACTGTGCGTAGACGGGCTTCAGCTCCTGGTTCACGGTGTACATCGCTTCCTCGCCGTCGTGCCCCTGTTGCGTCTCGCAGGACACCAGGTGTACTAGTGTGGAGTGATGGTGCTGGTTTTATTCCTCGAATTCCTGCCTTTGACAATAAAGACGGGATTACCGAGCTTTTCCCTGATAATGGAGAGGATATGAGTGAATTAGATTATTTTACAGCATTCTATGATGAGCTGCTCATGGAATATATTGTACACCAAACGAACCTTCATGCGGCTCATCTCATTAGAAGAGAGATAACAGAATTTTCACGATTGCAACATTGGAAAACCACCAATGTAGGTGAAATGTATGTGTTTTTAGCAATATGTATGTTGATGAAGCACTGTGTCAAACATGCTATCACAGATTACTGGAGCAAAGATCTGACTATTCCAACACCTTTCTTAGGGAAATATATACAGTATCCCGAGATAGGTTTCAGATACTCCTCAGGTGTCTGCATTTTGCATGTAATGAGGACCGGACAGAGGATGATAGATTTTGGCAAGTGAGACACTATATGAATGAAGTGATTGATAAGTTCAGAGATTTTCACGTACCAGCACAGAAGCTGGTGATTGATGAATCCCTTGTGCTTTTCAAAGGATATGTTTCATTCAAGCAGTATATTCCCTCCAAACGAAACAGATTTGGATTGAAATTCTTTGTACTATATGACTGTGAAACAGGATACGTGTTACACATGATTCTGTATTCAGCTAGCGATGTAGACATTCCCGGTAACAACGAACATGGTGTCTCGGGTAGTGTGGTGAAGTCACTGATGGCACCATGGATGAACAAGGGCCACATCTTATACACAGATCATTACTATACAAGTCTATTGCTAACTACGTTTTTGGTTGAAAATAGAACTGGATTGGTTGGCACAGTAAAGGCACGAAGGAGGGAAATGCCAGTGTTTGACGGTAGACTTGCAGTTGGTGAGTGCCAGTTACGGAAATGTGATCAAATACTCTCAGTTTGGTGGAAAGACAAGAGAGAAGTGAACATGCTGACAACCATTCATGAGGGTACAATGGTGAACAGTGGCAAGGTGAACCTTGTAACGAAAGAACCAATATATAAGCCAGATTGTGTTCTTGACTATAATATCAACATGCGTTTGATTGAAAAGGCTAACATGATGGTTGGCACTATCGAGTGTGTGCGGAAAACATTGAAATGGACGAAAAAAGTGTTTTTCCATCATGTTGACATGAGCATGTTGAACTGCTATAATATGTATTTGGTGAAAACTGGACGTAAACCTAGTTTCCGTGCATTTGCTTTTACACTTGCAACACAGTTATTAGCAAAGTTTGGTAAAGATGTCCCTGGCATGCAAAGACCAATCATGAACCCAGTGTTGCAGCATGCTGTAACACCCAGGCTCGCTCACATGGAGGCCTTTTAGCAACACAGACTAAAACATTTGCCACCAACTGGAAAGCGTGCAATAGGCCAACGTGAATGCCTAGTATGTAAAACAACAAAAAGGAGAGTACAGAAACGTAAAGTGGTGCAAATATGGTGTGAAGCGTGTGCAGTTCCATTGTGTGCTGTCGACTGCTTCAACGACTACCACTCTCTCCAAGAATTCTAAATGTGCAATATTAGTGCAAAAACCTGTACATAGTGTGTGCTTGTGTGTACATATAATAATGAACATTGTGATTACATAATATAATGGCGTAATGGAAAACATTTGTGTGCACATGTGTATACTCGATGTATGTAACATTTATTGACAATGACTGTGATGTAACATTATGTGCAACACAATTAGTGACTAATATTGCTAATAGAATAGGCCTAGACACTGTAAATAATGACGCGAAAATAAATTTGTGGCAACTCTGGCTGCTTGAAGACCGCGCGCCACGCCTCTGGGACACACCGTGTATGAGCGATCATGCAGGGTGTGACGTCATCGCCCATCTTGTCGGCTCAATTACGTCGTCTGTAAGTTCAATTGAATTTTTTTTTCTCGTGGTCAGGGAACACGACTTAAAAGGTTAGGAAGAAAAAATAATTTTTTTTTTTTGGTATGCGCCTGTGGGTGACAAATGCTAAATAGCCCGGAGCCACACAAGGGTTAATCTTGGTGTTTTCATTACCCAGTAATGGTGAGTGTATTCATCATACAGTATTGGCATTACCCAGTGATGATGATTGTATTAGTCATGGTATTAATAACCAGTTTTGTTGAGTGTATTAACCCTCTGAAATGCATTAGCGCCTAATTTTGCTCAATCAAGCGGTGCGCATAACACCTTAACCACTGCACTGTGCCAAACGACAAATGCTTTTCGCCATTAACTGTCCCCACCGACAAAAGTTTTTTTTTCGTACTCGGTCAAAACACGCTCGCGGTAGGTTGGATACAAAATGAACTCTTGGGACCTCCAGTGAGAGGCAGCTTTCTTTGAAAAAAAATCCCAGAATGTCCTAGGGCTGCTGGCTGGGTTAGTATTGAGTGAGTAACCATGGGGTGGTGCACGCGCCTCTGGCTCCCAAACACCTGTCCGATGCAGTGTTGAAAGATCGCTCTCTGTCGGTGAAATTCAGACCTTATAGCTTGAAGAACATAAGGGTCATGATATTGATGAAGCTAGGTCATGATATTGATGAAGCAATAAGGACCTAACACAAAGGTCGGATGCAAGTGATACCGCACCTATTAGGATGATACAGCGAGCGTATCCAGTTGTAGCTGTGAACGCCACCCATGCCCACCTATGCCATCTCCAATTTATATAGGTGATACATAGATGAATCATTTTCTGGGTTCAGTGATGATGTATCTGATACAAGTAGCAAAGATGAACAGTGTTATCGGTTTCCATGGTGGTGTTTTCCATAGATATTTTCAAGATTAGCTGAATCTCTTCCAGATTGACTGACAATTTCCGAGGATGACTGAATCTCTTCCAGAATGGCTGAATCTCTTCTAGATTGACTGACACTTGCCATAAATGACTGAATCTTCCAGTCAGGGACCTTACAAAGCGATATTTTCAAGACTACCTTACTCATTACAAGCTTGGCTACATACCACTTATAAGTACTAAAGCCAAGGGTGTACGTGAGTGCGTTATTTGCAAGCACACAGAACAAAGAAACAGCTAAAATTTATCTGTACCTGGTGCAACGAGAGCGAAGTCGCACTTTGTACCATGGACTACTTCATTGATTATTACTCACTTCCGAAGTACTGATTGTGTAATACAGTGTGTTAGTATGTAAATAGTGTGTGAAACTATACATAGTGTAATCTTAGTGATTTTTTAGCAAGTAATATTGCAACAATAAACATTGTGGATACATTACTGACACACAGTATCACAGTTCCATGGAACATTATGAATGTTCTATTGTATACATATTGTAAATAACAAAAATATGCATCATATACAATAAAAAAACTAATAAAACCGCATTGGAAATACATAGAACAAATAATTGAAAATATATTTGTCGCAACTCGCAATGCTTGAATGGCTTGCACGCTTGCTTCTGGGAGTTTCTGGTACGGGCAACCAGCCGTGATGACGTCACAGCGCACCTTGTCCACGTCCCCACAGCCAAAGTAAGTGGAATTTGGTATTTATTTTTACATAGACATGTTCAGGGAAGGGAATTTCTAATTTTACAAACAAAAAAGATTTTTTGGGGAACACTTGATTTCATGCGCACAGGGAATGTCACAATAAACTCGGCGCATCACAGTGGTTAAGGCACTTGTAGGTATATTGTAGGGTTCAAAACTTGGGTACAAGATGGATTCCTGAGGTGTTTGCCAGTTTGAAAAAAAATTCCCAGCATTCCCCACGGTTGTGAGCAGGCTCATATTCAAGGTAGCATCCATTTTGTATGTATCCATATTGAGCTCCCAGTCTCTAGTTGGCCATGTTTTTGAGAAAACACTCTCTGATGTTGAAATACAGGGCATATTGCTTGAAGATGAGCATGCCAGGGATTTTGATAACTCAAATCTGGAAAAAGACCTAAGACAGGTGTCTGATACTAGTGATACAGATATTAAAGTGAATGATGTGGAGAGTGTGTACAGTACACAGTTCTCACAGCCCTGCCATGCCGGCCTAGGTCATCACCATCAGTGGAACAACACAAATGAATTTTTGTATGTTCCACTGAACATTTAACGCCAATTGCAATTTGTTTGGACTATCCGGGAATTCTTTAGAGTAGGGTTCGTTAGAGTGAGGATGCACTGTAATTGAATCACAAATATGCTCATAATACTTTTTGAGTATAGCGATGGGTCACACATTTTATTATATAAATATATCACACTACACACTATTGAATAATATTACTCGAAAAAAATACTGAAAGAAAATCAACGACATTGAAATAATTAAGTAATAATATTTTTGTGGCAACTCCCACCTGACAGCTCGGGTGGAGCTGACCACCTCCGATGATTACTCTGTCAACGCCTCACTTTTGCCAGACTTCCTCACCCTATTGTGGTCAAAATGTCACAAATTATTTTCTATTTTTCCCATTATCAGGAAACACAAATGAACACTTTTATAAGACGTGTTGCAGGCTAAAATCGCAAGAGCAGCCCAAGGGTTAACAAAAACCAACTAATAATATCAGGGGTTTCGCGGCCTGATGAGGGTATCGACATCATAAAACCAAAACATGCAGAGTCCCTGATGAAGGTAATAATTACCGTCACCAATTAATGCATTTTTAAAAATTCCATTTATTGTCCGAATATTATGGGACTGGTTTTAAATGTGCCCCTTTATATTGTGAACAGTTTGATAGCAAAATGAATGACGTAGCATGAAAATTTAGGTTAGAAAGCTGAAAAGAGTACAGTTCATCCTAACTAACGAACCCCGTTCTAGCGAATTCCCAGAAGATCCGAACAAATTGAATTAGGTACTAAATGTTCAGTGGAACATACAAATGTTTGATTAAGCAAGGATTGTTCATCCAAGCAGTCACCGAGACCGAGCATCGGAGGTGGCTGTCATCAACTATGATTCGCCAAAGTGTAACAGTTATACAGTGTTTTATTATGCTTATCCATTGTTTCTAGGGAGAAATAGTTGAAGGATGATAAAATGGTGTCAAGGGTCATTGGTGAGAGTTGTTGTCAGGGGGCAAGTGGTGTCAGTAGTTAGGGTTTATTGTTAGGGGGGAGGCAGGTGGTGTAAGTTATTTTCATGGAAGGCAGGTTGTCAGTGGTGTAAGTTGTCAGGGAAGCTGGAGTAATAGTGGTGTCAGGGGAGGCTGGTTGTGTCAGTGGTGGAAGTTGTCAGGGAAGATGGAGTAACAGTGGTGTCAGGGGAGGCAGGTTGTGTCAGTGGAGAGCTCTGGCTCGAGTTAGCATGTAAATGGCAACACGTGGCTGGTGCCTCCATGCTCCACCTCGATAGTTCACTCACTGTCTACTTTTCACCAAATTAGCTGAGAAAATGTTACCATTTCAGTTGTTTGTAACACAAAGCTCTATCATATTCCATAGTCAAAATGGACAATTTATAATAAATTGTGGTGTCAATGGTGAGAGGATGTATTAGGGGGTGGAAAGGCGTCAGAGAAGGAGGGTGAGTAGAGACGCCAGCTGACTGCTGCAGCACATGCCTGCCTCGATACTAAGCTCACTTGCTGCTTTTGACAAAATTAGGAGAGAAAATTTTACCATTTCAGTGGCTTGTAATGCATCGCTCTACCATATTCCGTAGTCAAAATGAAGAATTCATAATAAAATGTGGGGTCAGTGGTGAGGGGATGTATTAGGGGGGGGGGGGAGGGAGGGGTAAGGAGGCGGCTAGCCTTTATGCAGTCAACATTGGGTCGAGTTTCGTCGAGGTCTGGGCCCAAGGCCTGGTCTGAGGTCTGGGTTCAAGGCCTGGTCTGAGGTCTGGCCTGAGGCGTGGTCTGAGGCCTGGCCTGAGGCCTGGTCTGGCCCAAGGCCTGTCAGTCTGGCTGTCACCCTCCCCCCAACTCCTATACCGCCAACATGCTACAACCACCCCCTCCCCTCCCACACCTGACTACCACCGGCGGCCCGCCAACCACCCCTCCTCTCTTCAGTTTGTTGAGAAAATTATGTGATTTTGCTTTTTTGGATTCAATAATGCTCATATATGTAGAATTTTTAATCCAAATTGTTTGTAAGTGATTGTTCTATCAAATGCCATAGTGAAAATGAAGACTTCATAATAAATTAATTGTTTATGAATATTTATATAGACTGATACAGTTGGCTTATGGAAATCCTGGCCATTACATCATATTTGCGGCCACCAATAACAGTCACATAGTTTTGATTTTAATATGGAATTGCTTACAATTGATTGTTCTATCATGTGCTATGTTCAAAATGATAAATACATAATAAATAGATTTTATGTGATTTTTTGTTTTGTTGATAGTGGATGTAGGACCTTTGTTATTTTCACATAAAGGGGAGGGACAGCCTGGGGCTGACGGGTAGAACGATTTCCGCAGTGAAACGAATCAGCCTCGCCTCATATAACGCCTACGCCTCGTTCGAGTGAGGTCACACTGTATAAACATTTGAGTGTGGTTTGTGCGCTCACGGCCAATGCTCAACCTTCGTTGCAGTGTGTGACAGGTCGCCTGCCAGGCCAGCAAAAGAGTTAATCTTCCTTGGAGAATTCAATTTACCGAGTCTAAGATGGAGAATGGCAAACACAAATATCATATTAGGGAATGACCCGGGAAATAACCAACCACAGGTCAGAGAACTTTGAGATTCTGTGACAAATTCTCGCTCAATCAACAGATTACAGAACCAACTAGGAACGAAAACACACTAGACTTGTTTTCTAGTGTGTTTTTGTTGTTTTCTAGTTTTCTAGACTTGTTTTCTAGTTCATCATTAGTTCACAAACAATGATGAACTAATCAGAGACATCACAATCTCAGATACTTCATACTCAGACCATAAGCTCATTGAAGTGCAAACTAGCATAAATAACGGTAGTAGGTCTAAGAGACCCAACAAGCGAGAAGGAATATTTAATCAATTCAATTTTAACAATAAGAGGATCGACTGGGAAAAAATAAATGTAGACCTTGCAACCATTCAATGGGAGACAGTCATAAACGACAAAACTCCCACACAGGGAATAGCTCAACTGACAGCTGAAGCTTACAAGGTCTGCTTGAAGCACGTGCCTGTGAGGAGGGGCAGAAAGAGGACCACTCTAGAAAGAGAACGCAGACAACTGTACAGGAGAAGGAAAAAAATAACGAAAATGCTTCGGCAGACACAACTATCACAAGCAAGAAAAATAAGCCTAAGCAGGGAGATCGAAGAAATAGAACAAACGTTGAAGCGATCATATGAGTCTGAGGAAATGGAATTGGAACAGAAAGCTATACAAGAGATAAGGAAAAATCCGAAATATTTTTTCACATACGCAAAATCAAAATCAAAAACCTCTACCAGTATTGGACCGTTAATTACAAATGAAGGTACGTACACAGAGGACAAGAAAAAGATTAATGAAATTCTAAGAAGCCAGTATGAGGCTATGTTTAGCACACCAATAAACAACATGAAAGTTGATGACCCAGACAGCTTCTTTATGAATGACATTCAAGCTGCAGATATAACGGATATTACCACAAACTCGGAAAACTTTGAAAGAGAAATTGACAATATGCCTATGCACTCAGCTCCTGGGCCTGACTCATGGAATTCAATATTCATAAAGAAATGTAAAGTACCAGTAGCGAGAGCACTCAGCGTAATTTGGAGAAAGAGCCTGGATACAGGGGAGATACCAGCACCACTTAAATCTGCAGATATAGCTCCGTTGCACAAGGGAGGGGGAGTAAAGCCTTGGCAAAAAAATTATAGTCCAGTTGCACTAACATCACACATAATAAAAGTGTTTAAAACGTTTGTATATAGGGTAATAACACCACAAACAGTATTGTTGGGGTGAAACTTTAGTGCGTCTGACCTTAAATGTGTGAAGGAAGCAGCCGCCACCTGACTGTGTGTAGCGACGTCTCTTAGTGCCTGAACTAATTATATCAACTTAGTTGTACAGTTGTGGTGAACAAAACATGTAGATACTTACATATAACATCTGTATATAGTGAATAACAGCAAAAACAGTATTGTGGGAGGAGAATGTGGGTGAGGGAGGGAGGAAGTAGCAGCCAGAGGCAGGCTGCCACTGGTTGCCACTGCCACTCAGCATGCCAACTTAGTGGTTCGTTATGGTGAACACGAATGTAGATACTTATATGTAACGTCTGTATATAGTGAATAAAAGCAAAAACAGTATAGTGGGAGGAGAATGTGGGCAAGTGAGGTGTTGAGGGAGGGAGTGGCAGTGAGTGGCTGGCTGGTGTGTGGCGGTCACTCCTCGTTGCTCTTTGACTCATATTAGCGACTTAATGGTTCGTTATGGTGAACAGAACATGCAGATACTTATATATAACCTGTGTATATAGTGTAATAATCGACAAAGTATTTGTTCACTGTTTGATGAACATAATAATTGAATCAACAATATGCACACCATATTTTTGAGTACAGCCATGATTCACTCATTTTATTATATAAACATATCACACTACACACTATTGAATAATATTACAGCAAAAATACTATGAAAAATCAATCAGAGACATTGAAACAATTAGGTAATTATCTCTTTGTGGCCACTCCTGCCTGACAGCTGGCGAGCAACAGACAGCTTGGGACACACGCTGAGTCAGCGCCTGTTTTTTGCCAGACTTCCCCGCCCTATAGCGGGCAATATATGCCACTTACGATTTTTTTATTATTTTTCCCATGATCAGAGAACACAAATTAACAGGTTTAAAAGAAAAAATAATTTTTTTTTGTATGCGTCTGTGGGTGACAAATGCTAAATAGCCTGGAGCCACACAAGGGGTTAAACATAATACAGGGTACATAACACAATCAAATTTGCCCATAGTAGGTAAGCACCATGTAAAGAATTTGGGAATAATGATGTCTAACGACCTAATGTTTAGGGAGCATGGGAGCCGGTCGTCCGAGCGGACAGCACGCTGGGCTTGTGATCCTGTGGTCCCGGGTTCGATCCCGGGCGCCGGCGAGAAATAATGGGCAGAGTTTCTTTCATCCTATGCCCCTGTTACCTGGCAGTAAAATAGGTACCTGGGTGTTAGTCAGCTGTCACGGGCTGCTTCCTGGGGGTGGAGGCCTGGTCGAGGACCGGGCCGCGGGGACACTAAAGCCCCGAAATCATCTCAAGATAACCTCTCAAGATAACTGCAGCATAACCAAGCAAATATTGCGTCAGCCAGAAAAATGATGGATTACGAGAACTTTCAAATCCAGGGATCCCATCACAATGGTTGTGCTCTTCAAATCACTTGTGTTGTCGCGTCATGAGTACTGCTCAGTACTCACTTTACCCTTCAGAGCAGGAGAGATTGCAGAAATAAAGGGAGTACAGAGAACATATATGGCATACATAGACCCGATAAAGCACCTAAATTATTGGGATCGTCTCAAAGCCCTCCAAATGTACTCACTAGAAAGACGACGAGAGAGATATCAAATAATATACATATGGAAAATACTAGAGGGCCAGGTTCCAAATCTACACTGTAAAATAACAACATACTGGACTGAATGATACGAAAGAAAATGCACAATAAAACCAGTGAAGAGCAGGGGTGCCATAGGCACAGAGAACACTGTATAAACATCAGTGGTCCGCGGTTGTTCAACATTCTCCCGGCAAGCATATGAAATATTGCTGGGACAACCGTGGACATCTTCAAGAGAAAACTAGATAGGTTTCTCCAAGGAGTGCTGGACCAACCTGGCTGTGGTGGGTATGTGGGCCGCTCCAAGCAACAGCCTGGTGGACCAAACTCTCACAAGTCAGAGTTTGAGGAGTAGAGAGTACTCCTCAAGTACTCCCAGTAGAGTAGAAGTAGAAGTAGAACAACTCTCAGAACCCCATCAAGCAGGTAAACTGCCTCTAGATACAATGAAGATGAGCCTTAGGCTGCACAATGAAACTTCTAAAAGCAGCTGTATTGCTGCTGCCTCTAATATCAACTGGGAGTTTGAAATAGGTGACATAGTGAATATCAACCTTGCAGTGCAAACATTTCTACACAAAACTTTTAGCCTTGCCTTGAGGCTACCTTGAAGTGTTTTCGGGGCTTAGCGTCCCCGCTGCCCGGTCGTCGACCAGGCCTCCTCGTTGCTGGATTGGTCAACCAGGCTGTTAAATACGGCTACTCGCAGCCTGACATATGAATCACAGCCTGGTTGATCAGGTATCATTTGGAGGTGCTTATTGAGTTCTCTCTTGAACGTTGTGTGGGGTCGGCCAGTAATGCCTCTTATATTTAGTGGAAGCGTGTTGAACAGTATCGGGCCTCTGATGTTGACAGAGTTCTCTCAGAGTACCTATTGCACCTCTGCTCTTCAACAGGGGTATTCTGCACATGCTGCCATACCTTCCGGTCTTAAATGATATTATTTCTGTGTGCAGATTTGGGACCAGCCCCTCTACTATTTTCCACTAGTAAATTACAGTAGTTGCATGTCTTTGCACCTTTTCCAGTTTGTTGATGTGCTGCTTAAGATATGGGCACCATACAACCACTGCATATTCCAGCTTTGGTCTGACAATAGTTGTGAATAATTTCTTTAGTATTTTGCCATCCATGTTTTTAAAAGCAATTCTGAAGTTAGAAAGTGTAGCATTGGCTCCTCACACAATGTTCTTTATGTGGTCCTCAGGTGATAGTTTTTTATCTAGAACCAATTCTAGATCTCTTTCTTTATCTGAATTCTTTAAAGATTTCTCACATATCATAGAGGTGTCTGAATATAAAGTGAAAAAATGCCAAAGGAGCTAAGTAAGAACAAAGCATTTGGCCCAGATGTAGTTTCACCATGGGTTCTGAGAGAATGTGCACTTGAGCTCAGCATTCCACTTAACAGATTTTTTCAGGCATCCCCATGAACAGGAGTCCTAGCAGATGTGTGGAAAAAGGCTAACACAGAACAAATGATTGCACTACACGGTTGATATTCACTGTACTACCTATTTCAGATTCCCAGTTAATATTAGAGGCAGTAGCAGCACTCTACAACAGTGGCAGCAGGGAAGATCCCATCATATATAGACCTGTATCATTGACAAGTGTAATAGTCAAAATATTGGAAAAAATAATTAAAACTAAATGGGTAGAACCCTTGGAGAAAAACTATATAATAACGGACAGACAGTATGGTTTTGGATCTGGAAAATCCTGTGTAAAAAATTTACTCAGTTTTAGGATCTAGCCACAGAGATTTTACAGGAATGAGGTGGTTGGGTATTTTTATTTTGACTCTCCTAATTATTTTGGACAGCATTGATAAGTATCTCCTTGAAACTTCTTTGGGGATGACCCCTAACCTATACTTCTTCTCATAGTCATGTTTTTTATTAACCGATTTAGATATACCCTTAGTAAGCTATGGATTGTTTAACCTTTTAGTTGTGACTTGTTTAGTTAGCATTGGACTGTGGGTATTATAGAGGCCACCACAAACAATATTGTGGAAGTGCTGATAATCAAAATAGGGATCTTAAAGTAGTTATTGTCCTTGTATATAAGTCACCGGAGGCAAATCATCAGCAGTTTAAAGACCAACTAATGAAAACAGAACACTGCTTAGAAAACCTCACAAATCCAGCCCCAAACATCATCTTGCTTGAGGACTTCAACCTACGGTACCTGAAATGGAAGACCCTAGCTAATACAGTTTTATCAGAGAGAATTCCTGGAAGTAACCTAAATGAACAGTCACATGCATATGACCTGCTACGAATGTGCAACAGGTTTGCCTTAAATCAGCAAATAGTAGAACCAACTAGGAAGGAGAACACGCTGGACCTCATTTTCACTAATAATGATGAATTGATCAGGAACATAATGATTACAAGTACCTGTTACTCAGATCACAACTTAATTGAAGTTCTGACAAGCATGGGGGAATAGACCTTCTAAACCAGTCTCGATTCCCAGTGGAGGAGATTTCAGCAAATTCAACTTTAATAATAAACAGATAAACTGGGAGCATATAAACCAAAACTTAACAGAAATAAGCTGGGAAGAACAGCTAGAAAATGTAAACCTGAACCAGTGCCTGAAAAAAATAAGCTCAGTAGCACTAGAAATATGTTCAAACCACATATCCCTAGGAAAAAAGAAGAAAAGATGCAGATTGAAAGGGAAACGTCGTCCCTCTATAGGCAAAGAAAACGAATCGCGGAACAAATTGAGAGTCGCACCCTCTCTCTAGAATGGGCAAGAAGGTTAGGTAGAGAAATCGAAACAATTCAACTAAAGCGTCAAGAATCATACAAAACTCAGGAGAGGCAAAGAGAGCAAAAGTCCATCAGTGAAATAGAGAGAAATCCCAAATATTTTTTCTCCTATGCAAAATCAAGATAAAAAAACCACATCTAGTATCGGGCCCCTGCGAAAGGGATATGAAACTTTAAAAGATGACAACAAAGAAATGAGCAAAATACTGAGGAAGCAGTATGTGAGCCACTGAACACACTAAAAATTGATAACCCAAATTAATTTTTTCATGGATATGATATCAACATTAAATAATATATCAGGTGTCACCCTATTCCCACTGGATTTTGAAGAAGTCATATAGATAGTATGCCTGTGCACTCTGCACCCAACCTGTCCTCTTAAAAAGAACGTCGCTTTTGGCCGTTTGTCCGTATGGCCGAATTTGGACGTAATTTGAAAATGAAAAAAAAATTAAAATAAATTTGGGATTTCTTTTTTCAACAACAGTAAGTTAAGGGTCCTCTGATAGGTTAGGTGGGCAGGAAATTCTCATAAAGTTTCAAAACGTTATGAAAAACGTGAATTTAAAGTGACCTCTTATAACCTCTGCGTGTAAGGCGGACGACTCAAATAGAAAACGGAACAGAACGTCACTTTTGTGAGTCGATTTCATTTCAAATTACGTCCAAATTTAGCCATATCGCGCATACCAGCCAAAAGTGACGTTCTTTTTAAAAGGACGGGTTGCTGCACCAGGTCCTGGTTCTTGGGACTTTATATTCATCAACAACTGTAAAAAAAAACACTATTGCAGACCCTTCACATAATTTGGAGACAAAGCCTAGATACTGGCGTTATCCCTGACATACTAAAAAAGCAGAGATAGCACCACTCCATAAAGGAAGAAATAAGGCAGAGGCAAAAAATTGCAGACCGATAGCACTAACATCACATATCATAAAAATCTGTGAGAGAGTGCTAAGAAGTAAGATCACAAAACACATGGAATCCCAGCATCTCCATAACCCTGGACAACATGGTTTTAGAACAGGGTGCTCTTTGCCTATCACAGTTGCTGGACCACTATGACATAGCATTAGATGCCATGGAAGACAGATCGCTAATGTAATTTATACAGATATCTCAAAAGTCTTCAACAAATGTGATCATGGTGTTATTGCACATAAAATGCATTCAAAAGGAATTACCGGAAAAATAGGCAGATGGATCTACGATTTCCTGACTAACAGAACCCAACGTGTAATAGTCAACAAAATAAAATCCGGTCCATCAACGGTGAAGAGCTTAGTCCCTCAGGGTACTGTGCTTGCTCCAGTACTTTTTCTCATCCTCATTTTGGATATCGACAAGGACACAATCCATGGCACCGTATCATCCTTTGCAGATGACACTAGGATTTTTATGAGAGTAGACAACATAGAGGACATGGCAAACCTCCAATTGGATATAAATCGGGTCTTACTATGGGCTACAAAAAATAATATGGTGTTTAACGAAGATAAGTTCCGGCTCAAGCGCTACGGAAAAAAATGAAAATATAAGAAAATATAAGAACGGAAACCACGTACAAAACACTGTCAAATCATAACATAGAACTAAAAAGCAATGTAAAGGATTTGGGTGTACTCATGGCGGAAGACCTTACCTTTAAAGAACACAATAAAGTAGCCATCACATCTACAAGGAAAATAAGAGGTAGGATAACAGGTTGGATAACCTGTTATCTAACCTTTCACACCTGAGATGTTATACCAGGGGTGGGCAACCTCTGACACGCGTGCCAAACTTGGCACACCGATGACTTGTCTCTGGCACGCAAGAGCATAGGTTACCCTAAGCACAGATGCAAGCACATGTTACCCTAAGCACAGACAAAAAAAAACTACTTTCCTTGGGGTATAAGCTTACATGCTATGACAGTATATGTACGTCCTGGTGGTGAAGAGGTTTAAGCTCTACGAAGCTAAAGAGGTCTCAAGAAAAAGAAGTTGATCTTGTTGCCATAGTTACCTTCATTTTTTACGTCATCGATCATGCCGATGTATGATGATTCCCCTCTATTTACTTTGGCTCATATTTTATGTAATAAGCCTTTCTAACCTAAAGGCTGCACCCATAACTATAGTGTACACTGACAATCATATCTGTGAAGGGTGATGAAGTATGTGAAGAGATGGTTGCTCTTGTATCACTACCTGAGCGTACTACCGGGGCTGAAATATGTAAAACAGTTGTGAACGAATTCTCTACTCGGCAAATTGACATTTCAAAAGTAGTATCCGTCACAACAGATGGTGCCCCAAACATGACTGGTGAGAAGGCAAGATTTGTAAATCTGTTTGCAAAAAGTGTTGGTCATCCACTGATTGGCTTCCATTGCATCATACATGAGGAGGCTTTATGTGCAAAAGCTGGCCTAAAGGAACTGCAAGAAGTGATGCAAACAGTTACCAAGGTTGTTAATTACATTTGTGGTCGGCCTTTAAATAAAAGACAATTTCAAACTACTGGATGAGGTAAAATCTGTGTATAAAGGACTGAAAATGTACAACCATGTTCGTTGGCTTAGCAGAGGCTTGGTTCTGAAACGATTTATTGAATGCTTAGATGAGATAAAGCTCTATTTGAACGACCAACAAGTGTCATACCATGAATTTTCTGACATCGTGTGGGTTTGTGCGTTGCTGCATATCTCTCAATGTTACTAAATATAAACCCGATGTAAAATCTCTGTCATCAGTTATGCAGCAGCAGAAGTCTCACTGACAGTATATAAAAGGAGTCAACAAGTTTTTTATCTATTGTATTCTATTAAAGTCACAAAAGCTTAAAGGCTGTTGAAATGTACTTCTGAAGGTTAAATAATTTTTTTTTTTATACATGTTTTACTGCACTGAGGTAATTTATTATTTTTTCGTTTATAAAGTTCTTAAGAGATACCAAATATGTTCTAAAAAAAAATGGTTGGCACGTGGAAAAAGTTTGTGTCAGAGACTTGGCTGATTTTGGCACGCACTCTCAAAAAGGTTGCCCACCCCTGTGTTATACCAATGATGAGACTCTTCAGGGTGCTAGTGCTCTCTAGCGTAGAAAACTGTTGCACAGTGACAGCCCCTTTCAAAGCTGGAGAAATTGCTGACCTGGAGAGCGTGCAGAGATCCTTTATTGATAGAATCCACTCAGTAAAACATCTAAATTATTGGGACCGACTAAAAAGCCAAAATCTGTATTCTCTTGAGCACAGGCGGGAAAGATAGATAGATTGATAAAGATTAAGCCACCCAAGAGGTGGCACGGGCATGAATAGCCCATAAGTGATACAATTTTTTTTTTCTCAGTATTCTGAGGTTGCATTTAACCATCAAGCTGTTATCGCGGGGGAGGATACTGCTTCACAGTCTTTATGAGGGTGTCCAGCTGCTGGACACCTTTGTTGACCAGGAGAGTGGCTGTGTTGATGGCTTCAGGGTGGCCACTGCATGATTCAGGAACTCTTAAAGCTCTTCTAAGGTCATTGGTTGCTTCACATTCCAGAAGATAGTGAAGTAATGGCTTTTCTGTGACAGTTTGGCAGAAGATGCACTTTCTCTGTCGGGGTTCACCAATCTCCCAGTTGCATCTGTAACCTAGACGTAGTCTATATAACCTAACTGCTATTTCCCTGTGGATTCCTTTTGGGATATTTAACCTTTCTAATTTGGTTGCCTGAAGATACCATGTTGCAGATGGCGAACCTTCAGCTATTCTCTGGTGTAGGTAGGCTTTGTTGAGATGTGAGAGTTTTTTGGTGATGATGTTTTTTATGTTCTCTAGGCTGGGTTGAATTGTTTTATGTATCACTGGATGACGAGTTGCCAATTTAGCAATTTCATCAGCTTTTTCATTTAATGGGATGGGATCCAGTTTAAAGTTATGTTGAGTCCTTTGCCTTTAGTGACTGCTCCAAGATACAAAATGGTGGTAATTATTTCCACGTTATCTTTCCACTGTTTTTGTCCTAGTATTTGAAGTGCAGCTTTTGAGTCTGTGTGTATGATTGCATTTTGAGTGTTTTGTGCAATCACATATGCGAATGCCTGTTGTATGGCAAACAGCTCAGTTTGGGTTGATGATACTAGTCCTCCCAGTCTCCAATATGCCTGTACGCTGGTCGTGCAAAGAGCAGCGCCAGCACTCTCATATTCGGTGTCCACCGATCCGTCTGTGAAGATGTGGGTGGCTCCTGCTACTGCTATGCTATACATTTGCTCTTCTATTATGCGCCTTAGGATTGTCGGGTCATAGGCAGCCTTTTTCATTGGGAGACTTTCTATTACTATTTTGAAAGTAGGCTCTTCCCACGGCATGGAAGGAGTGTAATTTGGGTGTGGATGATCACCCTCTCTATCAAGAATCATGTTTTTTAAATGTAGTCTGTTTAGGACTTCTCCTGCTCTTGCAACCCAAGAGTTTCCATTGTTTTGGCCTAGTCCAACCACCAAGGCCTGCCGTACTGGGATTGGATCAGAAGAAATAATTATCTTACTGATAATTGTAGCTGTCCTTTGTGATATTCTTTCTTGTAGAGAGGGCAAACCCGTCTCCAGTCTAAGAGTTTCAAGCCTGGTCCACATGGGGGCTTCCAGTGCAGCTCTCATAGCATTGTTTTGGGCAACTTCAAGCTTTTTCCACTGTTGGTGTGATAGATTTGTGAGTGCAGGTGCGGCATAATCGATCACTGATCTGACTGCCTGTATATAGTATGTGCGAAGGACTTGCAGATTGGCTCCTCCAGAAAGAGAGGTTAGCGACCTGAGGATTGCCGTCTGGGCCGCAGTTCGCTCTCTCAAGTAAGTGACCTCAGCATTAAAATTCATGTGTGTGTCCAGGATGATTCCTAGATACTGATAGGTGTCGACCCATTCAATTGGTTGACCCTGTACTGTGAGTTGGATGTTGGGCTTCGCCATTTTTATGGGCATGGCCTTTGACTTTGAGGGGTTGAGTTTGATCCCAATCTGTTTTGCCTCTGTACTGATGCAGTCTAAGCATTTGGTGCAAGGAGCGCCGCATCCCTTCCTTTTATGATCATGACAAAGTCGTCCGCGTAGTTTAGCAGCCTGCAGTGATGTGGGAGTTTCAACCTCATTATTCTTTCCATTAAACAGTTGAAGAGAAGAGGGCTGAAAATACCTCCTTGCGGTGTACCATTTTCATGTCTTTTGTACTCAGAGACTGTGCCATGAAGTTTCACTCTTGCTTCTCTGTTTATGAGACAGTTTTTGGCCCAGGAGAGCAGGTTGCCTCTGACCTCTTTGTCAATGAGGCAGCAGAGAATAGCTGGGGCGCAAGCCAGTTCAAAGGCTTTTTCGAGGTCCAGGAATATCAGCATTCCTGGTCTGTCATTCAAGTGGGCTAACAGAGTTGTAATACATTCCACTGTGCTAACCCCTCTTCTATAGGCATACATATCATGGTGCAGTTTAGGCATTTTCCACTCCAGTCTGTTGAGTGCCATTCTGTCAGCCATCTTGGCTGCACAGCTTTGGAGAGAGATGGGCCTGGGATTAGCTGGATCTTTGGGTTTTGGGATCGGCACTATGTCTGCTCTATTCCAAGCAGAAGGTCTAGTTTGAGAAGTCCAGGCTAAATTAATTAACCTTAGGTATGCAGCGTCTCCCTCTGGGCCGAGGTTTCTAATCATTTTATAGGTTATTTTGTCGGCTCCAGGGGATGTATCCTTGGAGTTTTTCTTAGCCCGATTGAGCTCATCCAGTGTGAAGGGGGCATTAGTGTCAGAGACTTCTTCACATGCTGTAAGGATTCTGTGCCACCTTTCTTCCTCTAGTCCGGTCTGTACTGCTAATACATCTGGTGGAAGTTGATTGCTGGCTGCTCTCTCTGCAAACCTGGTTGCCAGTACTTCGGCTTCCTGTTGGGGATCCTTGGGGTGTGGAGCTTTAGGTGTTTTATTCCCTTTGGCTCGGTGAATTTGCTGCCACATCTCTCCGAGAGAGGTGTGTTCATTCAGGTGTGAACACCATTCCAGCCACTTTTGTTCTTTTATTTGTCTGGTCTCTCGATGCACATGTTCCTTGACCTCACAAAGTAAGATCCTGTTGCGGTCACTTGGCTGCTTTTTGTATAGCTTTCTTGTTCTGTTGAGTCTATGGTTGAGTTCTTTGACACGTTCGCAATAGTGCCAATGATCTTTATGGTGTCCGGTGGACTGTTTTTTCAGTGGGATTGAGTGGTTGGCTGCACTTTGAATCGCTTTGACAAATTCTTGTTCTGCCTGATTAATGTCTTCGGGAAGATCATAGTTTCTTTGCCACTCTGAAATGAGGTTTCGAAATCGGTCCCAGTTTGTTAAAGCATAGTTCCAGGCTTCAGATGGAGGCGGAGGTGGGGTGGGTAGGTCTAACTGAAGATCAATTTGGACCCCATAGTGGTCGCTTGTGAGTTTGGGCTCAACTGACCATGTTGCTGCATCTCTTCGGGAGGCTGAAACGAAGGTTAGGTCTAATCTGCCTCCTTGGATGTGGGTAGGTTCATTCTTGTTTAGGATTTGTATTTCTGGAAGCTGTTCCAGTAGATGTATAATGTGTATGCCGGCTTCATTTGTTCTGTTCGAGCCCAGTGCCAATCGATGATGGGCATTAAAATCTCCACAAATGATTGTGTTTGTTGTTGTCGCGTGTCCAAATAACACAGAGAGATCCATTTCGGCTTGTGGAGACCTGTACACATTGAACACTTCAAGTTTGTCGTGTCTTAGCTCAATGGTGATTCCCATTACCTCTGTCCCTGCTCCACAATTGGGTGGGCTGGTTATGGATTTGGAGATCAGGTCACATTTTACATAGATTGCACATCCCCTGGATTGCCCATTGATCCATGGAAGGAAGAAGCCTCGGTAGCCTGAGATTTTAGGCTCTAATCCGGCTCGAAGCAAGCTCTCCTATAGTATCAGGATGTCTATGCCCTTGGTTGCTGCTATGCATTGCAAGTGTTGCAATTTAGTGCGCAGTCCTTGCGCATTCCATTGCAGGATCTTTAGACCTCTAGGTTCTTGGAATTTGCTGATAATTCCGTGGTATCCATGGAGTCTGATGAACCCGCCATGGAAGTTGCAATTGGTGTATAGGTTCTTAGTGGACCTGAAATTGACTCATCAATGTCGCTTTCCGACGAGCTGGACTCGTCGGAAAGTTTATCTGTTTTTTTATGTTGGTGTCTCCTGCCCTGCTGTCTTGACGGTGTGGATATTACATCTTCGAATTTTTTGAGCTTGTGCTCAATTGTCTTCCGAGTCTCTGTGGCGGGAAAGATGCATAATACTGTATATATATTCATGTTGGGTGAGGTGACACAGAAGTTTTGGGTGAGGTGAGTATTGGGTGAGGTGGGTACATAAGAATGAAAGTAACTGCAGAGAGCCTATTGGCCCATACGAGTTCTTGAAGTGGGTAGAATGTAGTTATGCTTTAATTTTCTGTTGACTTTTTTGATGTGTAGTGCCTCGCTGATGTCGAGCCTCCTGCTATCGCTGTATCTATCGATGATTTCTATGTTGTTTATTAAGATTTCTCTGGTAATTACCTAAATGTAATTATCTAAGTGTAGTTACAGGATGAGAGCTACGCTCGTGGTGTCCCGTCTACCCAGCACTCTTTGTCATATAATGCTTTGAAGCTACTGACGGTTTTGGATCTCCACCACCTTCTCACCTAACTTGTTCCAACCGTCTACCACTCTTTACAATAGAATTTTCTTATATTTCTCCTGCATCTTTGTTTTGTTAGTTTAAATCTATGACCTCTTGTTCTTGAAGTTCCGGGTCTCAGGAATTCTTCCTTTTCAATTTTATCGATTCCTATTACTATTTTGTATGTAGTGATCATATCACCTCTGTTTCTACTATCTTCTAGTTTTTGCATATATAATGCCTCTAACCTCTCCTCGTAGCTCTTGTCCTTCAGCCTCTGTTCAATTCAACAGTAAAATGGGTACTTGGTTGTAACAACGATTCTTCGCGGTGGGGATCATATTTCAGGGACCTGCCCGAAACGCTACGCGTACTAGTGGCTGTACAAGAATGTAACGACTCTAAATATATCTAAAAATATATTTATCTAAAAATACAAAATAAAATAAAAATAAAGTTCTGGGAGCCACTTGATAGCATGTCTTTGCACCTTTTCCAGTTTGTTTATGTGCTTCTTAAGATATGGGCACCATACAACCACTGCATATTCCAGCTTTGGTCTAACAAAAGTCGTGAACAACTTTATTTAGTATTTTGCCATCCATGTATTTAAAAGCAATTCTGAAGTTAGAAAGTGTAGCATAGGCTCCTCGCACAATGTTCCTAATGTGGTTCTCAGGTGACAGTTTTCTATCTAGAACCACCCCTAGATCCCTTTCTTTGTCAGAATTCTTTAAAGATGTCTCACATAATTTATAGGTTGTGTGGGGTCTATGTTCTCCTATTCCACATTCCATAACATGGCATTTATTCACATTAAATTTCATTTGCTAAGTGGTGCTCCATATACTTATTTTGTCCAGGTCTTCTTGAGGGGTATGACAATCTTCTAGGTTTCTTATCTTAGCATCAGCAAACATGTTCATGTAATTCTGTATTCCATCTGGTAGATCGTTTATGTAGACATTGAACATTACCGGTGCAAGAACTGAACCCTGTATTCACCTAGTTGTGTTTGCGGGAGTTGAGCTTTGCAATTTCGGCCCACCTCTCAACTGTCAATCAACTGTTTACTAACTACTTTTTTTTCCACACCACACACACCCCAGGAAACACCCCGTGACAGCTGACTAATTCCCAGGTACCTATTTACTTCTAGGTAACAGGGGCATTCAGGGTGAAAGAAACTTTGCCCATTTGTTTCTGCCTGGTGCGGGAATCGAACCTGCGCCACAGAATTACGAGTCCTGCACGCTATCCACCAGGCTACCAGGCCCCTACTCCACTCCACTTGTGACATTCCTCCAATCTGATACATTGCCTCTGATTACGGCCCTCATTTTTCTATCAGTTAGGAAATTTTTCATCCATGTTAGCTTTCCTGTCACCCCTCCAGTATGTTCCAGTTTCCAGAACAACCTCTTATGTGGAACTCTGTCAAAAGCCTTTTTTAGGTCCAGATAGATGCAGTCAATCCAACCATTTCTTTCCTTTAAAATCTCTGACTCGATCATAGAAACTGAGTAAATTCGTTACACGGGATCTTCCAGATCGAAAACCATACTGTCTGTCTGATATTATATCGTTTTTCTCCAGGTGTTCTACCCATTTAGTTTTAATTATTTTTTCCAATATTTTGACTATTACACTTGTCAATGATACAGGTCTATAATTGAGAAGGTCTTCCCTGCTGCCACTTTTGTAGATTGGGACGATGTTAGCCTTTTTACACACATCAGCTACAATTCCTTTACACAGGGATGCCTGAAAAGTTAGTTGAAGTAGAATGCTGAGCTCAGGTGCACATTCTCTCAGAACCCATGGTGAAACTCCATCTGGACCAACTGCTTTGTTCTTACTTAGCTCCTTTAGCATTTTCTCCACTTCATCTCTAGACACACCTATGTGCTCTATGCTGTTCTCCAAAATTCTCATTGTGTATGGTTCCCTGAAGATTTCATTTTGTACAAACACACTTTGGAAGTTTTCGTTTAATGTTTCACACATTGTGTTTTCACTTTCTGTGAATCTATTTCCCATTTTCAACCTCTGAATATTATCCTTTACCTGCAATTTGTTGTTTATGAATTTATAGAATAGACCCGGTTCTGTTGTACATTTGTTTGCAATCCCTTTTTCAAAAAAAAATTCTGCCTCTCTCCTCACTGTGTAGTTGTTTCACGCATCTTTGTATTGCTGGTATGTTTGGGGGTTTGGCGTCTTCCTATATTGATTCCATTTTTGTATCTTTTGGTCTCTGGCCCTCTTGCAATTTCTGTCGAACCAATCCTGTTTCCTAGTTCTGCATCTCTGCTTTGGAATAAATTTTTATTCAGTTTGTGGTGATGGTCTGGTTGTGAGAAGAGATTATATGTTCCTCGATGGAGCCCTGTTGTCTATGCATTGGTAATTGCCTGGAAAGAGACGTTGTTGTCTTGCCTATACTGAGTTCTTTGGGGCTTACAGTCCCCAAGTGGGCATTTGAAGGCATTGACGACATTGGTTTCCTTCAAGGCATTCTGTTTGGTGTCTGAGGAGTTTTTCATGATTAGGTTGGCCATTTTTCTGGGTGGAGCCCCTACGGCTCCCCGGGGCTATCCATGGCTGATATGGATACCCTAACTATTTTGCATCAGTCGATGTGGGTGGAGTTCTAGGCCTACCGGGGACCACGAGCCAGAACCTGGCCCCCTCAGAGAGGCTCGGGGAGCAATGGCCCATAGAAATGCACATGTGATTTGGAGCATTCTATATCTGCCATCGACCGGGACAGGCACCCAGAAAGGTAAGCGCCACAAAACAAACCCCTATTCTGGTTAACAAGAAAAATCGACAAACGAGTGGACAGAACTCCCCCAGGAAAACGAACTAACAAGCATGACGTCACACGAGCCGCGCCGCATGTCTGCGCAGCTCCCCCCTCCCCGGGAGGGGGAAGGGGAAGCCCCAGACCCCCGCACCAGCGATCCCCGCCTCAGTTCCTCAGCTGATGGGATAATGCACTGTCTGTGGCTCCAGCTCCAGTCTTGTCTCAGTGCTGTGACTTGTTTGCAGTGCTGCTCTTACGGTGGTCGTGTGAGCTGGGAGTAGTATTCTCAGGTACTCGGGCTGCATGTGCTTAGGGTCACCTTCCCTGAGTGCCCTGTAAGTACCGCCCTTGGGGCTTGGGGTTGCCTTCCACAAGTCACCTTGGGTCTACCTCTGTTGGCTTTTCGCTACTTGGCATTTGGCCGCCCCGAGGGTTTGGGGGTTTTACTCCCTTGTTTACCTTGGGGTAAGTGGTAGTTATAGCACTGGTGGGGTGCAGGGTACTGCGTAGCTAGTTTTCACCTATGACAGCGGCCGTCTCTGTTCCCTCTGGGTACGTTGTCCACTTGTGTGGTTTTTCTTTTATATTTGTTTTTGCCTGGTAGGGGGGTCTGCCTTGTGTTCCCCTCCCCTTATATTAGGTTCGTTTGTGTGGTGGCACCCCTCTGCTTTGCCCTCGCGAGTGGACACGTCCCGTGGGTTCAGCTTTAGCAGTTTGCTTGGTAGTTTGGGGCGCCGGTTAGCCGTGCCCTGCCTGGGATAACCCTTAGCAGACCCAGTCTAGGGGCCCTGGGATATCCCCCGGGGGCTCTCGGGTCCGGTAGTGGAGACCCTTGCGTCCCCTCTCGCTTTGTGCGAGTTGAGGGTTGCTCTGTCCCCTTGTCTCAGGGTGACTCTCCTTGTTTTTGCCTCCGTCATGCTGCCTGTTGGGTTATCTTGAGGTTATCTTGAGATGATTTCGGGGCTTTAGTGTCCCCGCGGCCCGGTCCTCGACCAGGCCTCCACCCCCAGGAAGCAGCCCGTGACAGCTGACTAACACCCAGGTACCTATTTTACTGCTAGGTAACAGGGGCATAGGATAAAAGAAACTCTGCCCATTGTTTCTCGCCGGCGCCTGGGATCGAACCCAGGACCACAGGATCACAAGTCCAGCGTGCTGTCCGCTCGGCTGACCGGCTCCAGGCGAGCCGGTGACACATTCGACCCTTGAGTCCTGCGAGCTTTGTTGCTTGTTCGTGACTCCATTCACCCGGTCTGCTGATGAATTCCCATGGGTGCAGGCAGCTCGCGCGTTGCAGGGTAGGATGTTGCAACGCGCTCTGGTTTGTCGCTTCCCTGGACGTCCCGATGCTGCCCTGCTTGTGTAGGGACCCAGACTTGGGGGTTTTGGTCGCTTCGGCCTTGGTTCTTCCACACCCCCCCTTGTTTTTCCCCTTCCTGCTTCCGGCCCCTACGCATCTGCAGGCTTCAAGGTCGGGGCGGGGTTAGAGGTTCTGAGACTTGGGCAGTTTCGGGGGTTGCCCCGTCCGGGGTAGCTGCGGAGGCATTCGAGTCTGTTCCTCCGGCCGATGCTCCGGGGTCTGACCAGTGGGCCCCTTCTCTTTCAGCTCTTTGGCTGCCCCGGCTTTTTCTTGTGGGGCCGGGGCTTTGGAGGTCGACTCGGCCCTTGAGCCTGGTGCAGAGGCTCCTGGGGTTGGGGAGGAGCAGCCTTGGGGGCCTTGGGCTCCATTGCGCCCCGCCTGGATTTCAGTCCTTCTGAGCGGGGCTTACTGTTGCGAGGAGTGGGGTTTTCTTTCCCCCCTCTGCGTACGATTTGGGCTTGGGTTATGCTCCTCCCCGGGTTCGGTTCCGTGTCCCTGTGGTTTCTTCGGTTCCATCTTCAGGAGGTTTTCGGCTAACTGCATCCCTTCGCCTGCGTTGCGGTTGGCCTTTGCAGCTTACCTCCTGCGTGTCCTGGAGTTTGCCTCCATACTGGTTCCTTCTGTTCTGGACAGGTTGGGCTCCTTGTAGCCGTTCGGGCTCCGTGTAGCCTTGTTGGGCTACTTCTCGCCTGGTTGGGCTCCTCGCCTTGTTGGGCTACTTCTCGCTTTATTGGGCTACTTCTCGCCTTGTTGGGCTACTTCTCGCCTTGTTGGGCTACTTCTCGCTTTATTGGGCTACTTCTCGCCTGGTTGGGCTACTTCTCGTCTGGTTGGGCTACTTCTCGCCTTGTTGGGCTCCTTTCTTTCGCGTCCTGCGCATGCGCCGTGGGAGTTGTTTTGGTTCCGGGTGGTGTGCACACGTTTTCTGCTTCCATTTCTCTCAGGGGGCTTCGCCTCTCGCTCTTTTCTTAATCCAATCCGTGCCCCGTTGCTTTAGGGGTGTTCTGGAGTGCCGCTGTGGGAAAATCATGAGGTTTTTCCCTGCGTTCTCGGGTGGGGAGCCTCCTTCGCTGCTCCCCTCCTCTCCAGCATGGACGCACTGGCCATCTCCGGCGGATACGGACTCGAACGCTTGCGTCATGGCCCTTCAGAGCCTATGTTCTGCAGGTGAGTTGGAGCGGTTTTGGTGTCTCCTTCGTCCTGACGCTGTTTTTGTTTTTGGGAGTAGGAATGGGTGTACATACGTCCTTGAGAACGTGGACCGTATCACCCGAGGTGCCTACTGCAGGGCTATTAGCCCATACTGGGCAGCTCTTGTTCTCTCCACCTGATTCCTTCCTCGATTCACAGGTGTCTGCGGGTGGCCTCTTGTCCCTTCCGAGGTGGTTCCTGCCTGTACTCCTCCTGCCCCTCTCCTATGCTTGTCTAACCTTGCTTGAGTTTGGGGCCCCACCTCCACCTTGTTCCGCAGTGCAACGGTGGGGGTGCCTGTTTGGTAGTACGTTTTCCTGTGTCGGAGGTTTTGTGTTCGCCTCCTTGTGCTTGCAGGTTGGGTTCTGGCTCTTTGTTTCCGCCTCTTCCCTGTCGTTTGCCTGTCGGGCGGATTCTGTGCTTCTTGGGCACCCTCATCTCTGCTCTTGGGGCTGTGTATGGGGTCAGCCCATGTTGGGCTGCCTACTGTGTTCCTTTGATTGCTTGTTACACTGCATACGTTTCTTCTACTGTCCCTGTGGCTCAGTTGGGTGCTCGGTTTCCGCCTGTGTCTCCTTGTGTGCCACTCGTGTATAATTTATCTATCTTCTCTGTCGCTTCCTCTGGGAGTGTGGTGACATTTTGCTGCGGTTTTGGTACTGCAGCTGCGTGTCTGGGATGGTTGTGGTGTTATGTTCGGCCCTTCCGTGCTCCCTCTGGGGCTCTCCTTCCTTGCTGGTCTTGCCGTGCAGGGCCTGGTTTTTCCATGTTCCATGGATTCTCTGCCTTGTCCTCGCCTCATTGTGCTGGCTGGGGATGAGCTTGGGGTCTTCGTCTCGCCCCTCGCCTATCTTCCGGTTTCGGTTCAGGTTTCAGAGCCTAGTGGGCTCCCTTCCTTCGTGTTTTTCACGGCTTCCCCGGGGTTTTTCTTGACGCTGGGGCTTTGAGGGGACAGCTCGGCCCCGGGGCCTGCAGGGTGGGTTCCCGGGACTGGGGTGGGGCTCACGTGAGGGGCCTCAGGCCCCGTTGGTCCCCGCCGGGGTGTTTCTACCCCTCTGGGAGGGACTTGCAGTTTTGTGGTGTGGGGTTTTTCGTTCCCCCTCTCCACACGTGCTTTGTGGGCGTCGGCCCCTCCCTGGGCTTGGTTCCTTGTCCATTGTGCCCATTTTCTGGTGTGTCTGTCGTCATTCGGTTGGGCTTCCCTCCGGGCCTTTCTAGGACTTGTGGGTCCTCTTCCCGGCAACTTCTGGGTGTCGGCCTTTTTGTTCTTTTGTGAATATCTCTTCTCTTCACACTGTCTCGGCGCTGCTAGTTTTCCTGGGAGTGATTTTGCTCCTCTTAATGAGTCTTTTCGCTCCTGCCCTTCTGCGGGATGTTGGTGCGGGGCGGCTCCTTATGCGAGTTCCTTCCCTGTCAGCTGCACTTGTGGGGTGGACTTGCACACTTGTGGCATTTTCGTTTTGGTCTTGCGTTTTCTTTTCCCTCCTGGGGCTGTCATAGGATTGACTTGCGGAGGTTGTAGAGGCGCTTGGGGCCGTTCCTGGGTCTGGTACCTTGGTTTCTGCTGCTAGCCTTCGGTATCGATATTCCTTCTGCGCCGTTTCGCAGGTTGTATCGTGCATTGTTACATCTCCGGCCTGCTTATGCACTGCCTGTGTCGTCCTGGTCTTTGGACAGGGTGCTCTCCTGTTTTTCTTCTCCTTGGGGTCAGGTTTGCTTTGCCTCGGTTTTCTTTTTCTGTTGGCATTGGCCTCTGTGGGTCGTGTGGTAGAGCTTCTTGCTCTTCTCAGGCGCAGTGTTTTTGGCTCCTATGGTCGTGATCATAGGTTTCTTCGTCTGCGGCCGTTCTCCCTTTTTTTCTGGTGAATGATATACCTTGGGTTGTTGTCTCGACTTCCTGTTGAGGAGTGATTCACCGACCGCCTCCCGGGTATATCCCCTTGTTTTCTTAGGTAGTCATTTGTGAGGTAGCTCCGGGGAGCCGTAGGGGCTCCCCCCAGGAAACCAGCGTTGAATGTAATGAAACGCCATTTTCTGGACGAGTCCCGGAGGCTCCCCGGCACCCTCCCGCCCTCCGGTTGGCGTTTTTTTTTTTTGCGATTTTCATATCCAGCCTCAGAACTGGGGCGGGGATCACCAGCGCGGGTGTCTGGGGCTCCCCCTTCCCCCTCCCGGGGAGGGGGGAGCTGTGCAGACATGCGGCGCGGCTCGTGCGACGTCATGCTTGTTAGTTCGTTTTCCTGGGAGAGTTCTGTCCACTCGTTTGTCGATTTTTGTTGTTAACCAGAATAGGGGTTTGTTTTGTGGCGCTTACCTTTCTGGGTGCCTGTCCCGGTCGATGGCAGATATAGAATGCTCCAAATCACATGTGCATTTCTATGGGCCATTGCTCCCCGTGCCTCTCTGAGGGGGCCAGGTTCTGGCTCGTGGTCCCCGGTAGGCCTAGAACTCCACCCACATCGACTGATGCAAAATAGTTAGGGTATCCATATCAGCCATGGATAGCCCCGGGCAGCCTCCGGGACTCACCCGGAAAATGGCGTTTCATTACATTCAACGCTGGTTTTTTGATTTTATAGTAAATTGTCAATTGTATTTTCTGATTTTTGTCTGTGGGAATAACGTTCCTATTAACTATATCTTTCAGGACCTTCAGGACCCTTTCCTCCGTTTTATGAGCCGTCGAAAAGAAGTTCCTGTTAAACAGCCTAATAGGGGGTAAATAGCTTGAGCTACCTCATCCCTTTGTGTGTATTTTACCTCAATAAACTTATTTCAATTTCAATTTCAATTTCAATAGGGGGTACAGGTGTTGTGTTAGTTGACTCTTCAGATGTTGCATGGCATTTCACCTTTCTCTTTATGACGTCTACAACATATTTGTTAGAGAAGCCATTGTTGACTAGGACCTGCCTTACCACACACACATATTATTTATATATATATATATATATATATATATATATATATATATATATATATATATATATATATATTAGTTGATTTTATACCCGCGTTAGGTCAGGTGATAATACAATTAAGGTGAAAACATGGGGGGATACATAAGGGATAAACATAGGGGCTGCAGAAGGCTTATTGGCCCATACGAGGCATCTCCTATCTAAACACAAAGATTAATCCAGTGTAATTGGCCTGTTATGTTGGACATTGTCTTCTGTGTTTGCCAACACAGAAGACAATGTCCAACATAACAGGCCAATTACACTGGATTAATCTTTGTGTTTAGATAGGAGATGCCTCGTATGGGCCAATAAGCCTTCTGCAGCCCCTATGTTTATCCCTTATGTATCCCCCCATGTTTTCACCTTAATTATATATATATATATATATATATATATATATATATATGTCGTACCTAGTAGCCAGAACGCACTTCTCGGCCTACTATGCAAGGCTCGATTTGCCTAATAAGCCAAGTTTTCATGAATTAATATATTTTCTCTAATTTTTTTCTTATGAAATGATAAAGCTACCCATTTCATTATGTATGAGGTCAATTTTTTTTATTGGAGTTAAAATTAACGTAGATATATGACCGAACCTAACCAACCCTACCTAATCTAACCTAACCTATCTTTATAGGTTAGGTTAGGTAGCCGAAAAAGTTAGGTTAGGTTAGGTTAGGTAGGTTAGGTAGTTGAAAAACAATTAATTCATGAAAACTTGGCTTATTAGGCAAATCGGGCCTTGCATAGTAGGCCGAGAAGTGCGTTCTGGCTACTAGGTACGACATATATATATATGTCGTACCTAGTAGCCAGAACTCACTTTTTGGCTTACTATGCAAGGCCCGATTTGCCTAATAAGCCAAGTTTTCCTGAATTAATATATTTTTTCCAATTTTTTCCTTATGAAATGATAAAGCTACCCATTTCATTATGTATGAGGTCAATTTTTTTTTATTGGAGTTAAAATTAACGTAGATATATGACCGAACCTAACCAACCCTACCTAACCTAACCTAACCTATCTTTATAGGTTAGGTTTGGTTAGGTAGCCCAAAAAGGTAGGTTAGGTTAGGTTAGGTAGGTTAGGTAGTCGAAAAACAATTAATTCATGAAAACTTGGCTTATTAGGCAAATCGGGCCTTGCATAATAGGCTGAGAAGTGAGTTCTGGCTACTAGGTACGACATATATATATATATATATATATATATATATATATATATATACACACACACACACACACACAATAGGGCCTCGACTTCCGATGCTAATCCGTTCCCAGAGACGAATCGGAAGTCAAAGCGAATTTTCCCATAAGAAATAAAGGGATTTGAATTAATCCGTTCCCCACCCTCCAAAATATTAATATAAAAATACATTTTATACTGAATACAATGTTTTTTTTAAACTACAATACAGTACTAAAGTTACTCTTACCTTTATGGAGGGCTCTTGATAGCGTATGGAAGATGGTGATGGGGGAGGAGGAGAGTTGTTACTGTTTGGAAGGGTAGTCCCCTTCCATTATCACATCAGGCAGTGATGTTTTCTCTGGGGTACTCTCTCTCCTACGTTTTGCCTGAATACCACTAGGACCTGGTTGTGGTTCAGTGCTTGTTTGTCTCACTACAAATTTGTCAAGAGACATTTGTTTTTCCCTTCTTTTTAACGTTAGTCGGTAAGGAGGCATCACAGTGTCATTGAATAGGTTAAGGCAACGACAAACTGCAGCTTGATTTGGGTGAGTCGTTTCAGCAAAGGTTTGCAATTCTTCCCATATTGCACACATTTTCTTAATTTCTGGGGGGAGCCCCGTCGGCTCCCCGGAGCTATCCCAGGCTGATATGCTAATGTCAGACTTTGGCATCAGTCATGTGTATGGAGTTCTTAGGCCTACTGGGGACCACGGCCAGAACCGGGCCCCCTCAGAGAGGCAAGGGGAGCAATGGCCTATAGAAGCCCCCGTGTTAGTGGAAGCATTCTATGTCTGCCATCGACCGGAACAGGCACCCAGAAAGGTAAGCGCCCCAAAACAAACCCTTATTCTGGTTAAAATTGCTACCTAAAACCGAACTAGTGGATAGAACTCCCCAACCGAAAACAAGCAAACTAGTGTGACGTCACACACTGCCGCGCCGCTGTCTGCGCAGCTCCCCCCTCCCCGGGAGGGGGAAGGGGGAGCCCCAGACCCCCCGCGCCGGCTACCCACACCTCAGTTCTTGAGGCTGATGCTATAGGCGATGGTCGTGTGCTCTGGCTCCGGTTTCGCTACTGCACTGTGCTTTGCGTGTGGTGTTAGTTTTGTGGGTGCGAGAGCCAGGAGTTATCTTCAGTACTCGGGCTGCATGCGCCTAGGGCTGCCTTCCCTAGGTGCCCTGTAAGTACTGCCCTTGGGGCTTGGGGCCACCTTCCACAGGCTCCTCGGGGTCTGCCTCTGCTGGTCCGTTTTACCTTTCGGTTTTTCGGCCGCCTGTTGGGCTCTTGGGTGTTCTGTTCTCCCTTGTTACCGGCAGGTAAGAGGCAGTTTGCACTGGTAGGGGCGCAGGGTGCTGCTCAGCTTGTATTTCCCGACATCGCGGCCGGCTCTGTTCCTTGGGGTTCGCTGTCCTCTTGCGGGGTTTTGTTTTTCTTTTTGTTTTTGCCTGGTGGGGGGTTCTGTCATTTTATTCAGTTTGTTTTTGCCCTTCCACTGTTCTCCTCGGTGGCGCCCCCTGCTAGGTCCCCGTGAGTGTACACGTCCCTGGGGTTCAGCTTTAGAAGTTTGCTTGGTAGTTTTGGGCGCCGGTTTGCAGCACCCTGCCTGGGACTACCTGAGCGCGAGTCCTCTTAAAGTAAACGCTCAGGACCCTGGGAATCCCCTAGGGGGCGCGTGGGTCCGATGGATGTGACCCCGGAGTCCCCACTCGCTGTGTGCGAGTTTGAGGGTTGCTCGGTCCCCTTGTCTCAGGGTGACCCTCATTGTTTTTGCCTCTGCCACGCTGCCTGTTGGGTCGGTGATACTTTCGACCCTGAGTCCTGTGAGTGTTGCTGCTTGCTTGTGACTCAATTTACCCAATCCTCTGATAATTCTATTCGGGTACAGGCGGCACGTGCGTTGCAGTCTAGGTTTCGTCTGTTGCAACGCGCTCGGTTGGTTGCTTCCCCGGATGCCCCGGGGCTGCCCCGCTTTGCTTTTCGAGACCCGGACTTGGGGGTGGGGGTCGCTTCGATCCTGGTTCAGTCCGCACCTCCTCGTCCTTCCCCTTCTGTTCGTTCTGGTCCCCCGCCCCTGCTTCCGGCCCCGAAGCGTCTGAGGGTTTCGGGGTTGGAGCAGGGGTTACTTGATCTCGAGACTCGGGCAGCTTCGGGGGTTGCCCCTTCCGGGGGGGCGGCAGAGGCATTCGAGTCTTGTCTCCCGGCCGAAGCTTCCGGGTCTGACCAGTGGGCCCCCCTTCCTCCAGCTTTTCCGGCTGCTCCGTCCTTGTCTTGTGGGGTAGGGGCTTGGGGAGAGGACTCGGCCTCGGGTCCTGTGGTGACGGACCTCGAGGCTGGGGAGGGGCTGACTTGGGGGCCTTGGGCCCCGCTGGACCCCGCCTGGGTTTTTCTTCCCACTGAGCGGGGCTTATTGTTACAAGGAGTGGGGTTTTCTTTCCCCCCCCCCCTCTGCGTACGAGTTGGATTTGGTGTCGGCCCCTCCCCGGGTACGGTTCCGTGTTCCCCCTGGGCACGTCGGTTCCGTCCTTCCGGAGGTTTTCGGCTTATCGCATCCAACCTGGTGTGGTGCGAGCGGCCTTTGCAGCTTACCTCCTGCGTGACCCGGATTATGCCTCGGAAATGGACCCGTCCACGTTCAGGTTTGGGACTTCGTTCCCTTTCTGGCTCCGTTACGAGGTTCCGGAGTCGTCCTGGCTAGCAGACTGCCCCTTGTTTGGTCTGGATTCCTGGCATTCCTTCTGTCGTTCCCGCACGCTGGAGTGGCGAGAAGCTTCCACGGTGCTTCAGGTTTTCCTGGGGGGGTGAACTTGAGTACCTGAATGAGTGCTTGTTTGCCCCTGCCCTTCCCCGCGATGTGGGCGTTATTCAGCTCCATGTGCAGGTTCCCTCCCTTTCGGCGGCGCTCGTGGCGGAGGACTTGCGCTTGGGGCCTTTTGTGTTCGGCCTTGCGGTTCTTTTCCCTCCTGGAGCTGTCTTCGGATTGGCTCGTGGAGGATGTGGGGACGCTTGGGTCCGTCCCGGGGTCCGGCACCTTGTCCTCGGCTGCGCGTTCGTCGGCTGCCTTGTTGAAGCTGTTCACGCCGATTTTGCGGGATGCGGTTTCCCTGTTCTATGCTTCCCGTCTCGCGTGTCGGCAGGCGGTGCTGGGTTCCTCCGTGGAATCTGCTTGGGCTCTGGCTCTTAGGCGTTCTTCACCTTTTTGTCCTCTCCTGTTTGAGGAGTCAGCCGTGGCGCAGTTTATTCAGGCTGCGTCGGCGGCTTGTCGTCCGATGTCGGACTTGTTGGTTTTCCGGGGGTCCCAGGGTGGGTCTTCCCGGAAAGGTCGTGCCAGGGCTCGGGGTTCCTCTCGTCGTGGTAGGCCTCTGGTGTCAGGTTTGGGGTTGGCTCCTCCTGCGGACCCTCCCTCGTCTGGTCGGCGCGGTGTTCGCGCTGTGCGGGGTTCTGGGTCTCGTAGGGGTCGCCGGCCCTTTCGCGGTTTGCCCCTTTGACGGGGCGATGGGGGGGCGGCTTGCGCTGTTCGCCCGCGCCTGGTCCCACGATTCGTGGGCCTTTTGGGTCGTGTCTCGCGGCCTGCGGTGGCGTTGGGTGGCCCCTCCCCCCTTTGGGGGGTCGGGGCTGGCAGGGCAGGCTTCTTCCCCTGCGCTCTGTCGAGTCGTCTTGGAGTGGGTACGCTTGGGCGTCGTCGAAACGACGTCGTCCCTCAGATGGGTTTCCCGTCTGTTTCCGGTTCCGAAACGGGACTGTGCGGACCTGCGGTTCATTCTGGACTTGTCCCGTCTGAACCCCTGGGTTCATTGCCCCTCCTTTCGGATGACTACGCTGTCTCAGGTTCGGCTCCTCTTGGAGCCGGGAGCTTGGATGGTGTCCCTGGACCTCCGGGACGCTTATTGGCATGTCCCGATTCATCCGCGGTTCAGGGACTGGCTCGGTTTTGTAGTGGGGCGTCTGAGTTACCGCTTTCGTTGTCTCCCGTTCGGGTTGAACCTGGCACCTCGCGTGTTCACACGCCTTACACGGGTTGTGGTGGCTCGTTTGCGTCTCCTAGGTGTTCGAGTGTTGGCCTACCTCGACGACTGGCTGGTTTGGGCTCCCAGCCAGTCAGCTTGCTTGCTAGCCAGGGATTTGGTTCTTTCCCAGCTCGCCGGGTTCGGGTTCTTGGTGAACTGGAGGAAGTCCCATCTGGTTCCCTCTCAGGTTCGGACTTGGCTGGGTCTCGTGTGGGACTCTCGAACCGCCTCCTTGTCTCTCCCTCCGGAGTCTCTCCTGCGGCTGCGGTCCCGCCTTCGTCTGTTTCTGGAGGGCCCTCGGGTCACCCGGCGGTTGCTCGAGGGGCTGTGCGGGAGCCTGAACTTCGCGATGGTGGTCTACCCGCCGGGTCGGGTTTGGCTTCGACGGCTGTTCTGGTTCCTTCGGGGTTCCCCCTTCCGCCTCTCTCGCGATTGCAGAGTTCGACCCCCGGGGGACTTGCGTCAGTTGCTGCGTCACCGGCTTCCTCTTCGGGTTTTTCGGGGTTCAGTGCCTTGGCGCCTACCCGAGCCCTCGCTCGATGTGTACACGGATGCGTCGTCTCTCGGCCGGGGTTTTGTGACCAGTGCTCACCAGGCCGGCCAGGGGCGTTGGGATCCGTCCTTCCGTCGAGCTCACAGTACGGTGCGGGAGTTCGCGGCAGTGTGGTTTGCTCTGGGGAGGATTCGGGTGGCCCACGGATCGACGATTCGGCTCCATTCGGACTGCTCTCCGGTGGTTCATTGCCTGAACCGCGGGGGTTCGATGCGGTCCTTGTCTCTTTGGGGTTGGTCGCTTCGGGTGACTCGTCTGCTGAGTTCTCGGGGTTTGGCTCTCCTGGCGGTTCACGTACGGGGCGTGTCCAACGTCTTGGCCGACGCCCTGTCTCGCTTCGTTCCTCTCTCCACGGAGTGGACGGTCGACGACGAGTCCTTCTTTTGGCTTTGCCAGACGTTCGGGCGCCCCGAGGTGGACCTCTTCGCGTCGGCGTGGTCACGGCGTCTTCCCGTTTATGCGGCGCCCTTCCCCGATTGCGAGGCCGTCGGGGTCGATGCCTTTCGGCTCGACTGGACGAGGTGGGGGTTCCTGTACCTCTTTCCCCCAGTTCGGCTGTTGCTCCAGGTCCTGACTCGCTTAGAGACTTACCGGGGGAGAGTTGTCCTTCTGGCCCCTTGGTGGCCGGCCCAGCCTTGGTTTCAGGCGCTGGTTGCTCGGTGTCCGAACCCGAGGGTTTTCCCGCGGCTCCGCCTCTTTCAGCAGATCGGGCCGGTACGTCACGTAGCTGGTTCGATCTTCTCCTCGAGTCTTCGCGTATGGTTTTTTTGACTCGAGTCTATCATCATTTCTATGGTGATCAGGTGGCCTCCTTGTTGGTGTCCCACCTGAGGGCTTCTTCTCGGCGGCAGTATGCAGTTTCCTGGCGGTCCTTCCGTTTCTTTTTGCGTCTTCGTCGTGTTAGCTCCTTGTCTGTTCGGGTGGTCTTGTCCTTCCTCTCGTGGTTGTTTCAGGACCGTCATCTTATGCCTAACACTGTCGCTTTGTATCGTGCGGCGCTGGCGGAGCCGCTTCAGCTTGCTTTCGGTATCGATGTTACGTCTGCGCCGTTTCGCAAGCTGTCTCGTGCATTGTTTCACCTCCGGCCTGCTCATGCGTCGCCTGAGCCGTCCTGGTCTTTGGACAGAGTGCTCGCTTCCTTTCATCTCCTCGTTTCGTTGTGGCCCCTTCGGTCCAGGATTGTTTTTCCAAGGCACTTTTCTTGTTGGCTTTGGCCTCTGGGGGTCGGGTAGGGGAGCTTCATGCTCTCCTCCGGCGCAGGGGTTTCTGCTCTTTTGGTCGTGGTGATAGTTTTGTTCGTTTGCAGCCGTCTCCTTCTTTTCTGGCGAAGAATGAGACTGCTGCGTTCCGGAGGGGTCCATGGGTGGTTGATGCTTGGTTGGTCAGGCCGGGGGTGCATCATGTTTTGTGTCCAGTTGCGGCGCTTCGCCGTTATTTGCGCGCCACAGTTTCTGTGTCCGGGTACGCGCTGTGGGTTGATCCGGTTTCCCTTCTTCCCTGTTCGCGGGTTCGGGTCTCTCAGGTCGTCCGCAGGGTTATTAGGTCCAGCCAGCCTGCGGTCTATCCCCGTGCCCATGACGTTCGTAAGTTCGCGGCTCTTGCTGCCGTCTTTGGGAATATGTCTTGGTCTGATATTCGGGCGCGGGGATTTTGGCGGTCGAACTGGGTCCTGGCTGCTCGTTACCTTGTGAATGTCCCTGGGCCTCGTCGGGCCTGTGTTGCTTTGGGTCGGCGGTTGCAGCCAGTTGTCTCGGCTTCGAGTTGAGGGGTGAGCGACGACCGCCTCCCGGGTAAGTCCCTCTTTTTCTGTCTGTGGGTGGTTAGCTCCGGGGAGCCGACGGGGCTCCCCCCAGAAAACCAGCGTTGAATGTAATGAAACGCCATTTTCTGGGTGAGTCCCGGAGGCTCCCCGGCATCCCTCCCTCCCTCCGGTCGGCGGTTTTTCGCGTTTTTGACATCCAGCCTCAAGAACTGAGGTGTGGGTAGCCGGCGCGGGGGGTCTGGGGCTCCCCCTTTCCCCTCCCGGGGAGGGGGGAGCTGCGCAGACAGCGGCGCGGCAGTGTGTGACGTCACACTAGTTTGCTTGTTTTCGGTTGGGGAGTTCTATCCACTAGTTCGGTTTTAGGTAGCAATTTTAACCAGAATAGGGGTTTGTTTTGGGGCGCTTACCTTTCTGGGTGCCTGTTCCGGTCGATGGCAGACATAGAATGCTTCCACTAACACGGGGGCTTCTATAGGCCATTGCTCCCCTTGCCTCTCTGAGGGGGCCCGGTTCTGGCCGTGGTCCCCGGTAGGCCTAAGAACTCCATACACATGACTGATGCCAAAGTCTGACATTAGCATATCAGCCTGGGATAGCTCCGGGGAGCCTCCGGGACTCACCCAGAAAATGGCGTTTCATTACATTCAACGCTGGTTTTTTGAGGAAGAAACATCCTCTACTGGCACATCCTCCCCTGAAGAAATTTCCTCAGCTACCTCTTTTTGCTGCTCCTTTGGAAGGGCTTGGAGTACTTCGGTGGTCAGTTCCTCGTTGTGTTCTTCCACGAACTCCTCCACATCAGCACCATCCAACTCCAAACCCAATTGCCGACCCAGAGAAACAATTTCCTCAACGAGAGGCACTTCAGGTTCAGACTCAAACCCCTCAAAGTCTCGTTCTGCAACACATTCAGGCCACAGTTTTCTCCAGCCAGAGATCATGGTTCTTACAGTCACTTCTTGCCAGGCTTTGTCAACAAGTTTTAAAGCACTATAAATGTTAAAATGGTTTTTCCAGAACTCTTTGAGGGTGAGGTTTGTGGCATCCGTCACTTCGACACATCTCCAGAAAAGTGCCCTTTCATAGAGTTTCTTAAAATTGGCAATGATTTTCTGGTCCATAGGCTGAAGTAGAGGAGTGGTGTTGGGAGGAAGGAACTTATTGTAAGAAACTTAAATTCCTCAAACAATGAATACTCCAAGCCTGGAGGATGGGCAGGAGCATTATTGAGGAGAAGCAGGGCCTTGAGTGGCAAACTGTTCTCCTGCAAATATTTTTTGATGGCAGGGCACACCACCATATTCACCCACTCCGTAAAAAATTGCCTAGTCACCCATGCCTTAGCATTAGCCTTCCACATCACACACATTTTGTGTTTCTGCACATTATATTTTTTGAAAACCCTTGGATTTTCGGAATGATACACAAGCAAGGGCTTAATTTTCAAATCGCCACTCGCAGCACCACACAACACAAGAGTAAACCGATCTTTCATAGGCTTGTGTCCAGGCAATGTCTTCTCCTCCTTGGTAATGTATGTTTTCTTTGGCAATCTTTTCCAGAATAGCCCTGTCTCATCACAATTAAACACTTGTTGTGGTAGGTATGCCTCACTCTGCACAAAATCTTTAAATTCGCCAATGAATCTTTCAGCCGCTGGTTTGTCTGCGCTGGCAGCCTCCCCATGCCTCGCAATACTATGAATTCCACTTCTTTTTCTAAATTTCTCAAACCATCCCTTGCTCACCTTAAACTCTTTTACTTCTGCATCACTCGTTCCAGGGGTTTTCTTTAAAAGGTCTTCATGCAATTTTCTTGCCTTTTCACAAATGATGGCCTCCGAAACGCTATCACCCACTAACTCCTTGTTGTGTATCCAAATTAATAATAACTTTTCAACATCCTCATGTGTTTGTGTTCTATGTTTCGTGATTATTGATACGCCTTTTGCCACTTTAGCACTCATAATATCCTTTTTCTTAGCCAGTATGGTGGATATCGTTGACTGAGATTTGTTGTACTGCCTAGCCAATTCACCTACCCGCACACCGTCTTCATATTTACGAATGATCTCTTGTTTCTGCTCTATGGACATTCTTACATGGGATCTCATATGTTGAGCCTTACCACTGATTTTCCTGGGACTCATGGCGTGATAGATAATAATTACTTTAATGTTCAAAATGCAAAAAATCACCACAAAAGCGGAATTTCTTATAGGCGCGATCGTCACTAAGCGGGTAGCTGTAATAAACTGAGGCAGGTCGGACTGCGTGACCGGGAACCACGCGCTCGGCCGACCCGAACGTGTACAAACAAATATCGGATGTTGACGACACCATCAGATGTCGAGTCGCATTTTTTGATGAAATTTATATTGTAATTCGAATTTATCGTAAGTAGGGGCAATCGAATGTCGAAGTGCCACTATATATATATATATATATATATATATATATATATATATATATATATATATATATATATATATATATATATATATATATATATATATAATATAATATAATATAATATAAAGGGGTACCACCTCTGGTGCAAGTGTAGGGACCCATAGCCTCGGAGAAGAAAATAATGAATACTCAGAGAAGACCTTGTGGATCCTCACTGAACACCTTGATATTTTCTTCCCCTACCACCCCTATTCTGTTAGTGTGTGTGTATATATCTAACTTTATTTTAAAATTTCATTACACAAAAAGGGTTACAACATTTGTTACATGCAATGTACAAGACTACTTGTCACAAGTTGTACAGCTCCTCCAGCTCTTCAGATGGCAGGCAGGAACCATGGATGCAGTGAGCATTTCCTTTCTGGATCACCACATTAAGGCGCTGAAAGAGAAAACTGGTGGCTATAGGGTCTCTAGTTGTTTCAATTAGCTTGGACCCCAGTTCCTTCAAAAAACTTGCAGCACTTTTACCTCAGGCACTGTCTCTGAGGCAATGGGGACAAAATTGTTGTAGTGCTCAAGGTCTCTGTATTTACGTTACTTGGCTGCTTCCCGGTGATTGGCAGCTCCCCCTGCTTGTGTAGTACTGAAGTCAACATAGGTGTTGGCTAAGGTTGAAACGCAAGTGTAGTCCCACACCAACTGTCTACCATTCTTCCAGGTGTTCACTATGATCCTGTCTGGGCGACCGACAGGCTCATCACAGTTGCGGGGCTTTAGGTAAAGGGGCTCTCTCTCTGCTGGACAACTGGCTGTAGTAAGGCTTCTCTTGATAATGTTGTTAACCTCGCCGTATCTTGCATGCCATCCTCCTGTCCTTAGGCAGAGAAGGCCATGCCGTCTGTACCTGTCGGCCACTGCCTCGCCGCAAATACACCTGTATTTAGTGTGAATTGAGGCAGAGAGCCACAGCAATTCGAAGGGCCTGCGATGTGAGACGAGTGCCAGTTGCTGACATTGGGATTGCTAATAGGAAGTCCCCCTGCATGGGGAGCTGCTACAGCTTTAAGTCGGGCAGTATCGTGTGGTGTTGTCGCAGCTTCTTGGTCGGCAATGGGGCGATCCCAGCTGGATTGCTTATGGGCTTCAGAAAGCAGTGGTTGGGGTGCTGGTCCTGCGAGAGAGACCCATTTGGTGGTGCAGTCTGCAAAGCTAGGATCATGTATCCCTGCCCATTGAGCTAGGTGCTTAGGAAGGATTTCCTTCAAGTTGTCAGATGCCACTGAAGAGGACAGAAACGCTGGTACCGCAATTTGTGTTGCTGTGCACACCCCGAGGCCCCCGAGTCTGACAGGAAGGGAGGCCTGTTTCCACTGTGAGTTGCTGAGAGAAAGGTTGAGGGCTTTTTCTAGCATTGATTTCAGTAAACTGTCGTACTCCTCTATTTTAATATTATTGAAAGATAGCGAACATCTAAGTAGGTAGGTCAACCTGGGGAGGGACAAGCATCTGGTGATGAGGTAAAGTGCATCATGAGCATCGATGTCTTCAATCCTCTCATTCATCCTCTTCAGGTCAGTGATCTTCTTACCAAGGACCTCGTTGATGGCATTCCCTCCAAGAGGAGCACCTAGAAGTGTGCTGTCCTCAGGGTTGGTTATGTGAATATCAGGCAAAACAACCTTTATTTGATCTATTATGTTCTGGTTGGTGGAGGTTATTTTGCACTTGGAAGAGTTCAGGGTGAGGCCTAGACTTGCTCCTTGCTCCTGAATTATTCTTATGTCGTACAAGAGTGAGGCTGGGGAGCTGGCTAGAGTACCATCGTCCAAAAAACCAAATGTTGAGCTCACTGGAAAGGTTATCGGTGACTTCCTTAATGACTAGGCAGAAAAGAAAAGAAGCAAGGGGGGTCACCCTGTTGGACACCTTCTTGTGACTCAATTTCGTGTTCCCCGAAAAGCAAAGAGAGATTCTTGCTGTAACATGAGTTTACAAATGGGTAGAGGGAAGGAAAAAGGCGATGAACCGCACTGAGTACTGCATCCCTTCTAACCAGATTGAAAGCATTTTTGAAGTCCAGTTTTATCAGGGCTTTTTCATCCGCAATGTTGGCAATGTAGGCTCTAGCTGCATGAGCTGCTGCCTCACACCCTTGGGGAATGCCAAACCCAAGCTGTTTTGGCTTCAGCATGTCTGCCGCTGACTAACTGTCCTGGCAGCAGCCTTAGCGACGAGGCGCCAGAGTGAATTGCCCACAGCTATCGGTCTGATTCCTTCATCTTTTTTCCTGAGGGCACAGAGTGAAGCACCAAAAAGGATAGGCCGTATGGTCTCTAGTATGTTGCCAGCTAGACATATGTTGGAGAATCTAGCTAGTTCCACCAGGAGGCCCTGTGCAATGTCTCTCAGTGCAGGGATAATAAGTTATCATTTTTTAGATTTTTGAACGCATGAATAAATCGACTTGGACAATTAGGAACAGAATTGTTAAGTAAAACACCATACATCATACCCTTGCACATACATAAATATTTTCAACTGAGACATCACTATACTTTTCAAGATTGCTGAAACATTTGGCAATATCTACAAAATTTACTGTTCCGTTAGATGTGGCAAAGCTCAGGCCATATCCTAATGCAGTAATTGTGTTGTTATCAAGTTGTCTATCCAAGAGTTGATAACAAAATCACAGTTGGAGTGTTTATTCCAGTTACTTTGTTGAACAAGTCTCTTCAATTTGAAATCAAGTTTAGTACTCACCTTTCTGTAGTCAGACCTCTGACTAGTATAACAGTAATCCATCAAACACTGGCTCCATTCAGGCGGAATGGCTTGGAGGAAAGCATATTTACAGTTATCCACTACTTTAAAGCATTCATGAACTTCTAATTTAAGTAAATCAATGTTTTTCATAAGCACAATGTGGGGTATCTCATCAAACGAACGATCAGACAATTTAAGAACGCTGTTTGGTAATAATGAACAGAGGTAGCACTTGTTCACTGAGGCAGTTTCGAATAAACCGGAGACGAAGTTTCAAGGAATGAGATTTCACTAAAGTATAATGAAGTTTAGTAAACAAAAGGTTTAAGGCTCCTCTCTCTACCCTTCCCTTAAACCTTTTGTTACTAAACTTCGTTCTGCTTTAGTGAAATCTCATTCCTTGAATGTGGAACTGAGCCGTGTTCAGAAGTACAAGTATCTGGGCATGTATGTTGGATACACATGTGAGAGTAAAAATGCTGAAATAAATCATATCAGCACCTTATGTAAAGCCCGTCTGCATCCTCTAAAAGCACTGGCTTTTTCTGGTAAAGGTGTTGGGGTACCTATCTTACAGATGTTATTCATAAGCACTGTTCGGTCCCTGATAGACTACGCAGCACCCGTTTTGTCTTAAACAGGCCAAGGCAGAATTAAAAAAATAGAGCTGATACAGAACGAGGCTATGAGGATTATTCTTGGATGTCAAAGAAATGCAATGATTGAAATAATGAGAATGGAATTAAATTTACAGAGTGTGTATAATAGAGTCTGTGACATTAACACTAGAGTATCTATTCATTTCATGCGGAGAAAAGGAGGAGATAAGCTGTTTCAGAGTGTTCAGACCTGCTTGAGTGACGTACACACTTCCAGGAAACTGAGGGAGACACGCTACACGAGGGGATTAGCTCATGACCTCAGGGAATATGATGTACTTGACTGCTGTAAACCCTCTCAACAGTGTAATGGGTCTGCTCCTGGAAAGTACAGAAAATAGACGTCGAAATTGTACCCCTCAAGGTGAAAAAGATTCATCATGAACCGGGACAATTATGGTGTTTGTATGGAAGCATGATATCTCGGTTACCAAGAGGCAACAGTTTACATGTATATTGTGACGGGTCGGTGGCGGAGGATGGCAGGGCAGGGTGTGGTGTCCTAATAAGGGAATATACGGAGTTTGGGACTATGGACAGGATAATTGAACTCCGACTAAGTAATTATGTATCATCCACACAAGCTGAACTGCAGGCCATTCTGGCGTGTTTGGAGGAAGCACGTCATCACGACAAAAATGTTTTTGTATTTGTCGATAGCCGAGGAGCACTTGATTCCTTAAACAGTCGAAACCCAGTCTTCATGTCCATAGTTGAGGATTGTAAGAAAAGAATAACTGAGATAAAGCTGAAAGGTCATAGTGTGAAATTCATGTGGATTCCATCTCATGTTGGAATAGTGCTCAACGAGGTGGCGGATGACTTGGCCAAACGTGCCACATCAAAACCACAAGTTGACATCGAATGTGAATTCACAATGAGACAAATAAGAAGCAAGATCAGAAATATTCAGGCACAGGCAGAAGTGGAGAGGAGAAGTATAATGTATGAGAGAAGTCAAACCATGCAACACTACATGTATGCTAGTCAAAACACCCATTTCACTTATGGTAAAAGGAGAAATGCTTGGAGTGACTCTGTGTACATGCGGGTCAGGCTTGGGTACAAATATTACTGGGAATATGGGATAGGTGTTCATGATAATGACACGAAGTGTAAACTATGTGGCATGTTAAGGTCTCACACCCTAGCCCATTATGTTCTTGATTGTCCGTTGATTAATGTATATAGAAACACTGAGGACTGTTCCTGAACAAATAGCCTGGATGTGTCACAACGGAAAGGTTGATGATATTCTTGAGAGATATAAGAATTTTACACCAAGACTGTAATTTTTTGTTGAATTATCTGCATGTCTCTTGCAAATTGTGTATACAGTATACCAAGGTCATAAAAGTATTTATGTGTATGTCTGATACCATACTACTTGTGTAAAGGAGGAAATGTATATGTTTATCTCTCAGAATGTTTGGTAATATGTTTATTGTTTGTGATGTGTGTCTATGTATGTATTAACACGATGTACTGAACGGGGTGAGAATAGCTTGAGCTGCCTCATCCCTTTGTGTGTATTTTACCTCAATAAACTTATTTCAATTTCAATTTCAATTTCAATTTCATTCCTTGAAACTTCGTCTCTGGTTTCTACGAAAATGCCTCAGTGAACAAGTGCTACCCTGTTTATTATTAGTACGTTCATCATTATTACACTAATAGTATGATCAAGTCCAATTTAATAAAAAATTCTCCTGGTACAGCAGGTTGTGTGTATTCGATTCCCTGCAATGATTGTGATTCTGTGTATCTTGGACAATCAGGAAAGTCCTTACAATTGCGGTTGTCCCAACATGCTTATAGTATTAGAACTGCCCAAACGTCTAGTGCATTGTATCTACACACGAGTTTGTGTGATCACACAATTAAGTGGGATGGAGCAAAAAACATTACTAATTGTCGTGGTTTCGTGGAACAGAATTTGATCGAGTCTGCCTTAATCAGTGTCTAAATCTTATCAATGTTAGTACTGGTATGTACAAACTTGATCCATTTTTAAGTTACAATATTGCACACCAGTTTAAGAAAAAACTCTGAAAGGGTTACTATGTCTCATTTCAATATTATATTCATATATTGTGTGTTCATTGAGGCTTTAATCTTTCATCCTTATTCTCTGACTGCTTAATCATATTAGTGTAAGCTAAATCTATACCTGCTTCTGGGTAATTCTTTACCTGGGAATATGTGGTCATATTCAGCTGTTGACCTGTACCCTCTCTTTGTTTCTCCTAGTCAGTCTGGTGTTGATAACGGCTGTAAAACGGCCGAAACGTTCATCTTCCTTTCCAATTTCTTTGTGAATTTTCTGCATATATATATATATATATATATATATATATATATATATATATATATATAATATAATATATATATATATATATATATATATATATATATATATATATATATATTATAATGTCCTACCTAGTAGCCAGAATGCACTTCTCGGCCAACTATGCAAGGCCCGATTTGCCTAATAGGCCGAGTGATTTTCTTTATTCTCAATAAATTGTTTCCTATTAGTTTATTTTAAATATTATTATTATTATTAAATATTATTTAAATATTATTATTATTATTTGTCAACACCAGTCAGTCTGGTGTTGACAAAGGCTTTAACAAGCCGAAACGTTCACCTCATTTCATATTTCTCTGGATTTTCCACATAAAGTGATCAGTGTTTTGTGATCGTTAATTGCATATATATATATATATATATATATATATATATATATATATATATATATATATATATATATATATATATATATATATATATATATATAATATCTAAATTTGTGAGGGTACCACCCCTGGTGCCAATGTGGGGACCCATACCCTCGGAGAAGAAAATAAAAAGTATTCAGAGGAGACCTTGTGGTCTCTCACTGAACACTAATATTATCTTCTCCTACCACCCCCATTCTTTTGTATGTACACATATATATTTGATTTATTTGAACCTTGTTACAAAAAAGGAGTTACATATAGGTTACAAAGATGGTTATCATAGGTTGTCGAGTTCCTCCAGCTCCTCAGATGGCGGGCAGGAACCCTGGATGCAGTGCGTGTTTACCCTCTGTATCGCCACGCTGAGGCGCTGGAAAAGAAAGCTGGCAGCTCTAGGGTCCCTTGTTGTTTCAATGAGCCTAGAACCCAGTTCCTTCAAAAAACTGGTAGCACTTTTACCCCAGGCGCCGAGTGTCTCAGAAGCAAAAATTGTAGTGGTGATCCAGTTCTCTATACTTACGGGATTTGGCTGCTTCCCTGTGGGTGGCAGCGCCACCTGGTTGTGCAACACTGAGGTTAATGTAGGTGTTAGCCAGGGTTGATACGCACGTGTAGTCCCATACCAACTGCTTGCCATTCTTCCAGGGGTTCACTGTGATACCATCTGGGCGACCAATAAGAGCATCAGAGTTACGGGGCGTTAGGTAACGGGGCTCTCTTTCAGCTGGGCATCCAGCTGTGGTGAGGCTCCTCTTGATGATGTTGTTAACTTCACTGTGCCTCGAGTGCCATCCCCCTGTGCTTTGGCAGAGTAGGCCATGGTGGCCGTACCTGTCAGCCACCACCTCGCCGCAAATACACCTATATCTGGTGTGGATTGGGGCAGCAAGGCGAAGGGCCACAGCAATTCGGAGGGCGTGTGGTGTGAGACGCATATATATATATATATATATATATATATATATATATATATATATACTCTGTACTTAGTTTATAAATCAAATAGATAAGATTTGGTGACGGTAAAGCATTGGTGTTCGGCTGTTTCAAAAGCTAGGGGCAGGGCCTCGTCACATTAAAGAAAAAAAAGAGAAAAAGCTGGAACTTTTGTCTGTGGTAAGGTAATGGGAAGACACACAAAACACAAGTAAATTTAACAAAGAAATTTTAATTACGTTAGAAAAGCAAGACATGAATAAAATTAAGCATAAAATATACAAGGCAAGTCAACAAACAAAATAATAAGAATAATCACTGGCAAATGAAAAGTTACGTTAAGACAAGTGAGTTATAGCAAAATAAATAATAATGATGCCGGAATATTGGCTTCGAGCTGCCATCTCCCTTAGTACACGAAAGCCAAGGCTTAGTCTACCAGTGAGAGATGCCAACTGCAAGGAGCACTGGGATATTCTGACTACTCTGGGCCACTGCAGCCCAGACATCAACTTGTGGCGGAGGGTGGAGGGCAGGTGCGACGGGACACCAGCCAATCAGCGACAGGTAGGCAATGGACAAGCAGTTTGCCGGTTTACGGTGGCGGTGGGTAGCAGGTGTGCCGGTGTGCTGGATACGTTTTGCTCTCTGGGCAAAACGTTTTGGAGATACTTGCTGGATATGTCTTCTATATTATCTGTTGTTGTTACGTACTTTGAAGGGAAGAGCAGGCTCAATCTCTCTTGAAAGAGATTATCGTCACAACTCTCCCCCGAAGCCTGCGGTTCTGGAAGAAGTACGTCATCATGTGGTGGAATAATAGGTGGAGTTGCTTCTACTTCATAAACTCTGGAGAGAGCGTCGGCTATGATGTTGTCAGACCCCTGGTATAGCGGGTCTCCAGGTTGAATTTCTGCAGTTATCAAGCCCATCGTAGAAGACGTTAAGTTTAGAAGTGGGCTTGCTGCAGGAGGTGTAGGGTGGTGTGGTCCGTGTTGATGGTAGACCGAGCACTTTTCAGGTATGGAGTAAAGTGCTGGAGATTCAGGATGATGAAGAGTAGCTCCTTGCCAATTGTTCCGTAGTTCCGTGTAGCGGTGGTCGCTGACAGGTGTATTCTCCTCGCATCGTTGCTGTACTAGGTCACCCCCGATGCCGGTACCACTGGCGGCGACATGGAGGATGAAGGGCTTATCTGACGAGGTGAGAGTGGAATTAGAATATGGCAAAGGAGCACTATTATGGTCCTGAAAATGGTTGGGAAGATCAGTAAGGATTTCTGAATTTGAAAGCGCTGAGTCAGTGTCAGTGCTTTCGGGAGGAGAAGCAGGGAAGGTCTCACTGTGGATGTATGGTTCTGTAAAAGCAGAGTAGTTAAGCATGACAGTGGGAGGAGTACCGTTATATAGCTTCAGGAGGTTGAGGTGGCACAGCTGGGTCTTCCGCCGCCTATCTGGAGTCTCTAGAACGTAGTTATGGTTGTTTCTGCACTCCTTGATGCGGTAGGGTCCTGAAAACCTGTTTTGTAAAGGAGAACCTGGGATAGGAAAGTAAGCAAGTACGAAGTCTCCCGGCTTAAATTTTCTTACTTTGCTGGTCTGGTCGTAATGAGTCTTCATCATCTCCTGTGCTTTCAATAGATTATCTTGGGCAAAACTGTGGACTCTCTCTAGAATGTGTTGGAGGTTTTGAAGAAACTGGGGCACATTCTGATGCTCACTGAAGGTGGCATCACGTAGAGAGTCTTTGAAAGCCTTGAGGGGAGTACGGCACTTACGTCCATAGAGCATCTCATAAGGAGATACTCCTAGGGACTCATTGGGAAGACTTCTATATATGCACATTATCAAATCTATTTGCTTATCCCAATCCTTAGAGGTTTCATTACAAAACTTTTTCAGGAGTGCTTTAATAGTCTGATGACTACGCTCAAGAGAACCCTGTGAAGCAGGATGATAGGGGCTGGACAATACCTGTTTGATGTTGAACTCCTCCAGTGTCCTTTTGAAGAGATCACTGGTGTAGTTGGTGCCACAGTCGCTCTGAACCTCCCTGGGAAATCCATACTGGGTGAAGATCTTCAATAAGTGCTTCACAACCGTAGCAGCCGTAATGTTCTTTACTGGAACTGCTATGGGGAATCTGGTGGTAGGACACAGGATGGTTAAGATATAGGCGTTACCTGAACTGGTCCAAGGTAAAGGACCAATACAGTCTATAATAAGTCTGTGGAAAGGTTCTGCAGGCACCTGTATGGGAATCAGTGGCGCTCTGGGAATAGAGATGTTCGGTTTACCTGCCATCTGACATGTATGACACTGTTTGACGTACTGTTTGACGCTATTTACCATACCTGGCCAGTAGTAGTCTTGACGGATTCCATGGTAGGTCTTGTTGAATCCGTAGTGGGAGAGTGCTCCGTGGGCCAGGTGTAGAATAGTGGGCCGCAGGCTGGTAGGAATCACAAGTTGTTCGACGTTGGCCCAATCGTCCTCCTCCTTCAGTTTACTGGGTCTATATCTGCGGTAGAGCAATTCGTTCTCTAGGAAGAACTCAGGAATACTGTCGGGTTGAGTCTCAGCCTGGAAAAATAATGGTGTCAAAGTAAGATCTTCCCTCTGTAACTTACGGAACTCCAACTTGGTCAGATTCGGGGGTAGTTTCTGAGGGTCTTGAGGGACAGCGGTAGCAGTAGAGTCAGCTGGCTGTGGTCGTGCGGCTTGTGCACGGGTGGTCACTAAAACCGGAGGAGAAACTTCATCACTCTCTTGAACCTTTGCTGGAACATACTCAAATATAGGATTATCCGTCACAGAGGTACACACCTGGGGTTTGTCCATGACGATCAGGTTGGTCCGTTGCAGGTCTTCTGCCAAGTCGTTGCCCAGGAGAAGTGTCACTCCAGGCATGGGAAAAGGCTTTTCTCTGACGGCGACTTGGACTTCTCCGTTCACGAAGGGACAATCCAGGTGGACTCTGGCGAGAGGATAAGGAGTGGTAGCAGTGAGGTCAGTGATGAAGACAGTTTCTCCGGTGTAGGCGATGTTGGGCACAGCCGACTTCAAAATAATCGATTGTAGAGCCGCTGTGTCTCTCAAGATCTTCAATTTGAAACGTCCCTCCGGATTTGAACTGTTGGCAGAGACAGTTCCAGTATACAGGTGGTTACTGAAAAGAGAAAGATCATTAACATGAACACCAACATTCATCGCAGGCTTACCGGACTTAGGAGGAGTTGGTTTAGGTTTTGGCGTTTCGGTGGTTCCTTTGTATTGAGACTTACCGCATTTATCTATGGTATGTCCATAGTCTACAATACTTACAGTACAATTGCGAGCCAGCTTGATCGGTACTCACTTTCTCGTAACTGTACCACGACTTCTTACTGGAGGATGGTTCTGGTGTCAGCCGGTGGATGAGGCTGTGTCAGCCGACTTAGCACACTTTAGGTAGTCGATTTCTTCTTTATCTGCTAAATATAGACGGACAGGAGGCGGCACACGCCTCAAGAATTCTTCAACTAGCATAAGGTTGACGAGTTCTGCAAAGGTAGAGACATGTGCTGCTTCCAGCCATTTCATAAAATATCTCCTTTTGGTGTTAGCAAACTCGAGAAAGGTAGTGGTACTTGCCTTCAGGTGGTCACGGAATTTCCTTCGATAACTTTCGGTGGAGAGAAGGTAGGCATCCAACACTGCTTGTTTCAGAGTCTGGTAGTCATTCTCAGACGCCAAAGTACTGAGGGTAACTGCAGCTCTACCTGTGAGATGTACTCTGAGAAGGGTGGCCCATTGGTCGGCAGGCCAACTAAGTTGATTAGCAAGGGTTTCAAAGGTGGTGAAAAACACGTCAACTTCTGTTTCTACAAATGATGGCATTAACTTACTTGCATGTGATATATTAAAACTGATGGGAAGATTGGCGGTAGCTTGCTGGCGTTGAGCGAGGTGTGAAGTTTCCAACATGAATTCTCGTTGACGACACTCCATAGCCAGAGTCGCTTATTGTTTGTCATATTCGTGTTGCATCTCCAATTGGCGTTGTTTTGTTTCAAGCTGTACTCGTTCCCGCTCACGGAGTATTGCAACCTCACGTTCCTTGAGGGTGATTTCACGTTCTTGTTCTTCCCTTCGTATGGCAGCTGCTTCTCTTTGCTGCTCGAGGGCTTCCCTTTTTGCTGCTCGCGTTCAATCTTGGCCAGCTCTAGTTTGAGTTTCATCGTTGCCAAATCAGTTTTATCTGCAATAAAGTAAGTTTCGTGAGTTTCAGAGTCTATCTTACCTTGTTCTAAGAAATGATCCAGTAGCAGGTTGTGTATCTCATTTTTGTTGGTTTGGTAGGGAACTTCTAGTTGATACTCATGTGCAAGAGTGTGTAATTCAGTCCTCTTGGCACGACTTAAAGTCCCTATTTCACCTGCTGGATCTGCACGGAAAGCTTGGAGACGAAACATTGTGAAATTAGCAAATAAATGCACAACGAATATACCGTTGTGATATAGTGAATGTCAGAAACAGGACAACGTGGCAACTGGTACCTATCCTGTGGAATCTTTAACAATTAAAGTTAATTACAAGATGTTAAATGATTAATTAAATCAAGGTCGCAGGAAATCTTGTACCCGGTACTCATGTAAGAGGATAAGGGCAAGAAAATCCTACTAAACAAGTGAAACTGAGTTTCTAAAACAAATGAAACAGTTAATTGCCTCAAAAGTAAAATTGGTAGTCCAAGAATGTAGGCATACCTTGCCGAGTCTCTATAGGACATAAGCAAGTTTTTCCCACTGAAATTAATATGATACTTACAGAATTAGCAAACTTTTGTGCTCTGAAAAAGAAAGCTAATTCCCTAGCAATGTATGTATCATCATCTCTGACCGACGTGTAGGGGTGCGAGGTGTCAACTGGTGACGAGAACTGCTGCTGAGGTCCCAATTCAGCAACTAAAGTTCGTGCTAGAGGAACTATGGCCCTCTTTATCCTCCTACTGTCAGATTGCAGAAGATTAGGTGCACTTGACCCGGGGGCAGACCACAGTACCAGGGTACCAATATGATGATCTGTCGAAAATATGAGAAATATCCTAGGGACAAAAGATGGTAAACACGAGTAATAACACGGAGGGAGAGATGACCAATTAAGAGAATGACTGAGGCCTACAGTCACCACGTAATCCAAAGTTGTCTCACCTTCACCATATGCTACTCTCGGAATGCACAATACACACAGCACCATATAAAAATAAAATTGAATATGAAAAATAGTAAAAAGCTACGTTACCAAAGCCAAATACGCTTACCATAAATTACTACTTGGCACCAGTACCTGAGTGAAGCTCCTAGGGCAGGCCCCCACTTTATGTGACGGTAAAGCGTTGGTGTTCGGCTGTTTCAAAAGCTAGCTAGGGGCAGGGCCTCGTCACATTAAAGAAAAAAACCCAGAAAAAGCTGGAACTTTCGTCTGTGGTAAGGTAATGGGAAGACACACAAAACACAAGTAAATTTAACAAAGAAATTTTAATTACGTTAGAAAAACAAGACATGAATAAAATTAAGCATAAAATATACAAGGCAAGTCAACAAACAAAATAATAAGAATAATCACTGGCAAATGAAAAGTTATGTTAAGACAAGTGAGTTATAGCAAAATAAATAATAATGATGCCGGAATATTGGCTTCGAGCTGCCACCTCCCTTAGTACACGAAAGCCAAGGCTTAGTCTACCAATGAGAGATGTCAACTGCAAGGAGCACTGGGATATTCTGACTACTCTGGGCCACTGCAGCCCAGACATCAACTTGTGGCGGAGGGCAGGTGCGACGGGACACCAGCCAATCAGCGACAGGTAGGCAATGGACAAGCAGTTTGCCGGTTAATGGTGGCGGTGGGTAGCAGGTGTGCCGGTGTGCTGGATACGTTTTGCTCTCTGGGCAAAACGTTTTGGAGATACTTGCTGGATATATCTTCTATATTATCTGTTGTTGTTACGTACTTTGAAGGGAAGAGCAGGCTCAATCTCTCTTGAAAGAGATTATCGTCACAATATATATATATATATATATATATATATATATATATATATATATATATATATATATATATATATATATATATATATATATATATACTCTGTACTTAGTATATAAATCAAATAGATAAGATTTGGTGGTCTTATCACCACCAAATCAACTAAGCCCAGATTTGTGTGAGACCAATAGTCAATTTATCCATCATGGTTATGTTTGGTGAAGAGTATCACTCAATCTCAACAATCCTGTAATGTAATTGTGTGTTCCCATAGTAAGTGTAAAATAATCCAGAGTTGTTCAATAAAACCCATGTGTTAAGATGTAACCCACAGTGTACTTATTGTCCAACTTAGACTAAGAATACTTGATCCTTCCCCCATTATCACATACGATACATACATTTCCTTCCATTATTCATAATAAAGTAAGGACGGGTTTTGTTAGTCTGTACTCTTGGGTATGGCTTACAAGCAGCCCTGCTGCTGCAATATGTTACCAAAATATATTATCCCATACTCCGAGATATGTTTATAAAAAATATTGGCCTTGCTGTGAATGTGTTAATCTGTCAGTAATATTAACCCTGCTCTGAAATAGCTAATGCAAAGCATGTATAAAAATATTATGTAATTTGTATTAGTAAATAAAGTACTGTAATATTAGTTTTTGTTGTAAATACATCTAGCATAACTAAATATTCTTTTCCACGGGATAACAAGCCAGAGGAATGTTCAGTGTGTTTTAACGATTATGATAACAATCAACTACGACCTCGTACACTGCCATGTGGCCACACATTCTGCTCCCAGTGTGTTGACAATGCTATCAAGAATGGTCAGCTGACCTGCCCCAGCTGCCGTGCCGAGCATGCTGCCACAGCTGCCACTCAGTTCCCAATTAGCTATGCTGTGGAGGCTTTTGTTAGGAAACTAAAAAAATATCCAGCCATCAACTGAGGAAGTAGTGCCAGCAAAACCTTATGAAGGTCCCGCCAGAGGCATCAGTAAGAAGTTACGTTCCCTGGTGCAGGAGCAGAAGAGCATCATCAGCAGCCTCATTACTAGCTGTGAAGAGGTACTGTCCCAGCTGGGGGAGTACCGGGGTCAGCTGGGGGACTGGAAGACTCACCACCTCCAGCTCCAGGACAGACTCTATGCTCTGGTAGAGCAGAACAAGTCAGCAATGAAACTCTTGGAACTGGAGGATACCAGTGTGGTGGATATGACAACACAAGGAGAGGAAGGGAAGACTCAGCTGCAGGCCATGTTGGGGAGCCTCGACACAGTCAACACTCCACAGGAGTTTGATACAACCATAGACACAGCTGATGAGTGCAGCATGAAGGTAGAAGATTGGCTCCAGAAGTGCCAGGAACACTTCCCTAATGTCAAGACAGTCCACACCTCAGTGAAGGTACACTGCTGAAGGTTACATTGTTCTCACCCAACAGAGTGTAGTATTCCATCTATATAAACACTTTTGACATGGAGACACATCAAGATGAGAGTTGACTTTATATATAGGAAACTTTCTGGGGGGAGCCCCGTTGGTTTCCTGAAGCTATCCAGCCTGATATGGATATACTGTATTAGCTTTCTGGAATCACTCGATGTGCATGGAGTTCTTGCCTACCGGGGACCACATGCCAGAACTTGGCTCCCTCAGAGAGGCACAAGGAGCAATGGCCTATAGAAACTCCCATGTGGTTGGGAGCATTCTATGTCTGCCATCAACCAGGACAGGCACCCAGAAAGGTAGGTGCCCCAAAACAAACCCCTATTCTGGTGAAAATATTGCTACCGAAATCCGAACGAGTTGACAGAACTCCCCAAACGAAAATTAGCAAATGAGCATGACGTCGTCATGTTGCTGCGCTGCTGTCTGTGCTACCTTACCACCCTCCTCCCTGGGAGGGGGAAGGGGGAGTCCCAGACCCTCACACCAGCGATCCACTCTTCAGTTCTTGGCCGATGTGATAATGGCGAGGTCTTATGCATCTGGCTCCTGAATTTGTCTCAGTTTCTGTGCCTTGTGGCATGGTCTGTGTCTAAGGGTGGTGTGCAAGCCAGGAGTAATATTCTTCAGTATTTGGGCTGCATGCACCTAGGGTCGCCTTCCCTCGGTGCTTTGTAAGTACTGCCTTTGGGGCTTATGGCCACCTTCCAAAAATCACCTTGGGATCTACCTCTGCTGTGTCTTTACTGCTCGGTACTTGGCTGCCCTTGGAGTCAACTGGCGTTTTTGTTGCCCTTGTTTGCATCAGGGTAGGAGGTAGTTTTCGTCACTGGTATGACGTACCCCGCTGGTAGCGTGGGGTACTGCACAGCTAGTTATCACCTATAATGCAGCCGGCTCTGTTCCACCTGGATAAGTTGTCCTCTTGTAGGGTTTTTCTTTTGTTTTTGTTTTCCTGCCTGGTGGGTGGGTCTGCCTTTGGTTGGTTGCCCCTATATATATTCAGGGTATCTATATATACATATCTGTGTTCATTGTGGTATCCCCTGCTAGGTCCTCTGTGAGTGGACACGTCCTGGGGGTTCAGCTTTTAGAAGTTTGCTTGGTAGTTTTGGGTGCCGGTTTGCAGGATTCCTGCCCGGCTTCCCTTAGCTTGTTACCAAGGCTAAGGGCCCTGGGAAACCACGCAGGGGCTCCGAGGTCCGATGGATGCGACCCTTGAGTTCCCTCTCGCTTTGTGTGAGGTTGATAGTTGCTCTGTCTCCTTGTATCAGGGTGACAATCACCAGTTGTACCTCCACCATGCTGCGTGTAGGGTCAGTGATTCTTTTGACCCAGAGTCATGTGACGTTTGTTGTTTGTACATTCTCCAGTTCACCCATGCTACTGATCATGATATGAGGGTGCAGGCAGCAGCTGCATTGCATGCTAGGTTTAGGTTGCTGCAATGTGATTGGTTAGTTGCTTCCCCAGATGCCCCGAGACTGGCCCGTTTTGGTTTTAGTGGCACGAACTTGTGGGTGGGAGTCACTTCGACTTTGGTTCCATCTGTCCCTCCTTGTCCTTCCCAGTTTTCACCTATAACAGTGGCTGGCGCTTTTTCATCTTGGTATGATGTCCTATTGCGAGGTTTTTCTTTTTCTTTTAGCCTGGTGGGGGGGGGGGTCTGCCTTGGTGTGCCTCCTCCTTTATATTAGGGTTGTTTTTGTTTGGTGTTACCCCCAGGTTCACCCTCGTGAGTGGACACGTCCCGGGGGTTCAGCATTAGCAGTGCTGACTGGTAGCTTGGGTGCTGGTTAGCAGTACCCTGCCTGGGATTACCCATAGCAGACCCAGTCTAGGGGCCCTGGGAAACCCCGCTGGGGCACTCGGGATCCAATGGATGAGACCCCTGAGTTCGCACTCACTTTGTGTAAGTTTGAGGCTTGCTCTGTCCCTTTGTCTTAAGGTGATGCTCATTGTTTTTGCCTCCGTCGTGTTGCCTGTTGGGTCGGTGACACATTTGACCCTGAGTCCTGCGAGCTTTGTTGCTTGTTTGTGACTCAATTCACTCAATCTAATGATGACATTATTCGGATTCACGCGGCTCGCTCGTTACATGATAGGTTAACCCTAAAATGGCGCATGGCTATATACCATTTGACACCCACAGGTGCATACAAAAAAAAAAAAAAATTTCTTCCTAACCTGTTAATTTGTGTTCACTGATAATGGGAAAAATACTAAAAAAAATCGTAAGTGGCATATATTGCCTGCTATAGGGCGGGGAAGTCTGGCAAAAAACAGGCGCTGACTCAGAGTGCGTCCCAGGCGGTCTGTTGCTCGCCAGCTGTCAGGCCAGAGTTGCCACAAAGAGATAATTACCTAATTATTTCAATGTCTCTAATTGATTTTTCTTAGTTTTTTTGCAGTAATATTATTCAATAGTGTGTAGTGTGATATATTTATATAATAAAATGAGTGAATCATCGCTGTACTCAAAAATATGGTGTCCATATTGTTGATTCAATTATGTTCATCAAACAGTGAACAAATACTTTGTCGGTTATTACACTATATACACAGGTTATATATAAGTATCTGCATGTTTTGTTCACCATAACGAACCACTAAGTTGCTATTATGAGTCAAAAAGTAACGAGGAGTGACCGCCACACACCAGCCAGCCACTTGCTGCCACTCACTCCCTCCCTCAACACCTCACTCGCCCACATTCTCCTCCCACCATACTGATTTTGCTTTTATTCACTATATACAGACGTTATATATAAGTACATTCGTGTTCACCATAACGAAACACTAAGTTGGCATGCTGAGTGGCAGTGCCAGTAGCAGCCCGCCACTGGCTGCTACTTTCTCCCTCCCTCAAGTAACCTGACTCACCCACATTCTCCTCCCACAATACTGTTTTTGCTTTTATTCACTATATATAGACGCTATATATAAGTATCTACATTCGTGTTCACCATAACGAACCACTAAGTTCATATGCTGAGTGGCAGTGGCAGCCTGCCACTGGCTGCCACTCCCTCCCTCACCTCACCTCACCTGACTTGCCACCATTCTCCTCCCACCATACTGTTTTTGCTTTTATATACAGACGTTATATATAAGTATTTACATGTTTTGTTCACCATAACTGTACATCTAAGCTTGTATGGTGAGTAAAAGTACAAAGACGTAGGACCTCACTCAGTCAGCTGGTGGCTGCCGCCCTCAAGGCCAGACGCACTAATATTTCTCCTCCAACAATACTGTTTGTGGTGTTATTACGCTATATACACACACATTATATATAAATATCTACCTGTTTTATTCACCATACATGTACAAGTAAACTGGTATGGTTCCGACAGACCATCGTGGTCACCAGTAAACAACATGATAAGTCGTGCAGACAACGCCACCGCCCTCACCAAAATGGCGGCTCCCAACCTCCTACTCTTGCTGTTTATACCATCTATGCACACGTTATATATAAGTATCTACATTTGTGTTTACCATAATGAACCACTAAGCTGGTATGGTGGGTGCAGTCAATAAAAGGTGGCCACACACAGTCAGAAGACAACGCCACCACCCTCCCCTCCCACAGCATTACTCCTCCCAACATGGAGCACAGCGCTAAATATCACCACAATCCTGCTATTATCAGAACCCTGGTCAGTTTTATCACAGGGGTCTTCTGTAATAATATCATCGCTACATAATAGCATGAACAAGTATATTATGGCATTTTAGGCGATGCTGTGGTCACAATCTGAACAGCAGTGCTGTGAGCTCATGCTGCGTGCGTCAGGCTTGGTAGCTTACTCAATACTGAGGCCCCTAACACCCGGGAATTTGGCCCACGATTTTAAAAAAAAATGGCTTCTGTTTACAAGAGCCCTGATGAAGGTGTGGTGAACCCCGTGTATCCGCGGGCCGTTTAAATCTTGTGTAGTACTCCAAAGCATCATATGATGTGGTACACAATTTACTGCAAGTCGGGCAAAGCATCATATGATGCGATGCGCAATTTATGGGTTAAGGTTGTTGCAAGGCGCTAGGTTGGTTGCTTCCTCGGATACCCCAAGGCTGTCCCATTTTGCTTATAGGGACCCGGACTTGGGGTGTTGGTCATGTCAGCCTTGGATCAGTGCGCGCCCCCTCATTCTTCCCCTGCTGTGGTTCATTCAGCCCCCCCCCCTGCTTCTGGCTCCTAAGTATCTGGGGGCTTCGGGGTCGGGGCAGGGTTTAGAGGTTTCTGAGACTCGGGCTGTTTCGTGGGTTGCCCCTTCTAGGGTGGCTATGGAGGCATTCAAGTCTGTTCCTCCAGCCATAGCTCTGGGGTCTGACCAGTGGGCTCGCTCTCTTCCTGCTATTTCAGCCTCCCCAAGTTTTTCTTGTGAGGCCGGGGCTTTGGAGGACGACTCGTCCCCGGGGCCTGACATGGAAGAGGTTCCTGGTGGTTGGGGAGGAGCTGATTTGGGGGCCTTGGGCCCCGTTGGATCCCACCTGGGTTTTCCGACCCACCGAGCGGAGCTTACTGTTACAAAAAGTGGTGTTTTCCTTCCCCTACCCCCCCTTCCTCTGCGTACGAGTTGGATTAGGGTTCAGCTCCTCCCCAGTTTCGGTTCCCTGTCCCTGCAGATCCTTCGGTTCTGTCCTTTCGGAGGTTTTTGGCTTCTCGCGCCTCGCCTACTGCGGACAGCCATTTCGGCTTACCTCCTCCGCGACCCAGAATATGCCTCCATAAAGGATCCATCTTCCTTCAGGTCTGGTTCTTCATCTCCATTCTGGGTTCGTTATGAGGTTCCGGGCCCGTCTTGGCTTGCGGACTGCCCTTTGTTCTCGCTGGATGCTTGGGACTCCTTCTGTCGTACCTGCAGGCTTGAGTGGCGCGAGGCGTTGACTGTGGTCCAGGTTTACCTACGGGGGGGAGGGGGGGGGGTGCGATTTTGAGCACCTTAATGAGTGCCTTTTTGCTCCTTCCCTTCTGCAGGATGTTGGCGCAGTTCAGCTTCATTTGCCGCTCCCTTCCATGTCGGCTGCGCTTGTGGCTGAGGACTTGCACGTGTGTAGCTTGCTGGCTTTGGTCCTTCATTTCTTTTCCCCCTCCTGGAGCTGTCTTCGGATTGGCTTTGTGGAGGATGTAGAGGCGCTTGGGGCCATTCCTGGGTCTGGTGCCTTGGTCTCGGCTGCTCGTGCATCGTCTGCACTTTTGAAGCTGTTTGCGCCAATCCTGCGGTATGCGCTTTCACAGTTTTTTGCTGCGCATCTCGCCTGTCGACAGGTGGTGCTCGCTTCCTCCTTGGAATCCGCTTGGGCCCCTGGCTCTTAGATTGTTTTCACACTTGTGTCCTTTGTTGTTTGCGGCCTTTGCAGTGGAGCAGTATAGGCTGGTGGCTTCTTCCAGTTGCCGCCCGATGTCTGATTTGTTGGTTCTCCAGGGTTCTCATGTTAGTTCTTCCCGGAGGGGTCATGCCAGGGCTCGCGGTTCTGCACGTTGGGGTGGGCCACAGTTGCCGGTTTCGGAGCTGGTGCCGCCTTTGGTCCCGGCTGCACCTGGTAGGCGTGGTGCTCGCTCTGCAGGCAGGTCAAGTTCTCGTAAGGGGCATCAGCCCTTTCGCGGTTCACCCTATTGATGGGGCGATGGGGGGGGGGGAAGGCTTGCTCTGTTTGCTTATGCCTGGTCTCATGATTTGTGGGATTTTCAGGTTGTTTCTTGCGGCCTGTGGTAGCGTTAGGTGGCCCCTCCTTCAGGGGGTTCGGGGCTGGCAGGGCAGGCCTCTTCTTTTGTGCTCTGTTAGGTCGTCTTGGAGTGGGTGCACTTGGTCGTGGTCGAAACGATCACGTCTCTCAGGTGGGTTTCCCGACTGTTTCTAGTTCAGAAACTGGACTGTGCGAACCTGTGGTTCATTCTGGATTTGTCCCTTCTCAACCCCTGGGTTTCTTGCCCCTCATTTCAGATGATCACTCTGTCCCAGGTCCGGCTTCTGTTGGAGCCAGGCGCTTGGATGGTGTTCCTGGACCTCAAGGACGTGTATTCGCACGTCCCAATTTATCTGGGGTTCTGGGACTGGCTCAGTTTTGTTGTGGGGTGCAAGAGTTACTGCTTTCATTGTCTATCGTTCGGGTTGACCTGGCACCTCGCGTGTTTACACGCCTTACCCGGGTCATGGTGGCCCGTCTGCATCTGTTAGGTGTTCGGGTTTTGGCCTACCTTGATGACTGGCTGGTTTGGGCTACATGTCAGTTCACGTGTCAGCTCGCCAGGGATTTATTTCTATCCGAGCTTGCCGGGTTCTGGTTCTGGGTGAACTGGAGGAAGTCCCATCTGGTTCCCTCTAAGGTTCGGTCTTTGCTGGGTCTTGTGTGGGACGTTGTGACCACTTCCTTGTCTCTTCCTCCGGTGGATCTGCTTTGTCTACATTCCAGCCTTCGTCTGTTCCTGAGGGGCTCTAGGGTCACACGGCGGTTGCTCGAGGGTTTGTGCGGTGTAGCCTGAACTTTGTCGTGATGGTCTACCCACCGGGTCGGGTTTGGCTTCGTCGGCTGTTCTGGTTTCTTCAGGGGCGTCTCTTGCATCTCTCTTGCGACCGCTGAGTTCGGCCTCCTGAGGCTTTGCGTCAGTTGCTGTGTTGCCAGCTTCCTCTAAGGGTTTTTCGGGGTTCAGTACCTTGGCTTTTCCCGAGCCCTCACTCAATGTGTTCACACTCTTCGTCTCCTGGCAGGGGTTTTGTGACCTGTGCTGACCAAGCTGGCCAAGGACGATGGGGTCCGTCCTTCCATCGGGCTCAAAGCACGGTGCGGGAGTTCGTGGCTGTGTGGATGTCGCTCTGGAGGATTCGGGTCGCTGGCGGGTCAACGATCCGGCTCCATTTGGACTGTTTCCCAGTGGTTCATTGCCTGAACCACGGGAGTTCGATGCGGTCCTTGGCTCTTTGGGGCTGGTCACTTCGGGTGACTCGTCTGCTGAGTTCTTAGGGTTTGGCTCCCCTGACAGTTCACGTTTGGGGGGTCCAATGTCCTGACAGACGGCCTGTCCCACTTCCTTCCCCTTGCAACGGAGTGGACAGTCGACACAGTTAGCTCTGCCGGACATTCGAGCCTCCGGTGGTGGACCTCTTCGCGTCGGCGTGGCGCCCTTCCTCGACTGCGAGCCGTCGGCGTTCATGCTTTTCGGCAGGACTGGGCGAGGTGGGGGTTACCTGTACCTCTTCCCCCCGGTTCAGATGTTGCTCCAGGTCCTAGCTCGCTGGAAGTCTTACCTGGGTTGAGTTGTCCTGGCTCCTTGGTGGCCTGCCCAGCCTTGGTTTCAGGTTCTGCTTGCTCAGTGTTTGAACCCGAGGGTCTTTTGCAGCTCTGCCTCTTTCAGCAGATTGGTCCAGCCCGATATAAAGTTAGTTCGTTCTTCTCGAGTCTTTGTGTCTGGATTTTCTGACTCGAGTCTATCACAACTTGTATGGTGTGCAGGTGGCTTTGTTGTTGGTCTCCCACCTGCGTGCTTTGACTAGGCACCAGTATGAACTTTCCTGGCGATCCTTCCGGTTTTTCCTCTCATTGCGTAGGTGTACTTCGATCTCTAATAGGGTTGTTTTTGTCCATGCTTTCGTGGTTGTTTCAAGATCATCTTGTGCCAAATACTGTCGCCTCATATTGTGCTGCGCTGACGGAGTCGCTCCAACTTGCGTTCGGTGTTGATGTTATGTCTGCTCTGTTCCGCAAGCTGTCTCGTACGTTGTTTCACCACCGGCCTGCTCATGCGCCACCTGAGCCGTCCTGGTCTTCGGACCGGGTGCTCTCTTTTCTCTCTTCTCCTCAGTTTGTTGTGGCCCCTTCAGTTCAGGACTGTTTTTCTAAGGCTCTTATCCTGTAGGCATTGGCCTCTGGGGGGTCGGGTTGGGGAGCTTCATGCTCTCCTCCAGCGCAGGGGTTTCTGCTCCTTTGGTCCTGGTAGTAGGTTTGTTCTGTTGCAGCCGTCTTTTTCTGGCGAAGAATGAGTCTGCTGCTTTCCGAAGGGGTCCTTGGGTTGTTGATGCTTGGATGGTCAGGCCGGGGCTGCATCATGTGTTGTGTCCGGTTGCGGCTCTCCATCGTTATTTGCGCGCCAAGGCTGTGGTGGCTGGGGATGTGCGTAGGGTGGACCCAGTTTCCCTTCTTTCCTGTTCCCAGGCTCTGGTCTCCCAGGTCGTCTGCAGGGTTAAGTCTAGCCAGCCTGCGTTCTATCCTCGTGCCCATGACGTTCGTAAGTTTGCTGCACTGGCTGCCATCTTTGGTAACATGTCTTGGGTTTATATTCGGACACTGGGTTGTTGGTGGTCGGACACAAGTCGAGCCTGGCCTCGGGCCGGGCTTGGGGAGTAGAAGAGCTCTTAGAACCCCATCAACCAGGTATCAACCAGGGTTCTGGCCCCTCGCTACCTGGTCAAAGTCCTTGGACCTAGTAGGGCCTGTACTGCATTGGTCGGCAGATGCAGCCAGTTGTCTCAGCTTCGCGTTGAGGAGTGAGGACTGACCGCCGCCTGGGTAAGTCTCTGTTTTTCCTTGTCTTTGGGTAGTTAGCTCCTGGGAGCTGACAGGGTGCCCCCCAGAAAACCAGCGTTGAATGTAATGAATCGCTGTATTACATTGCAAATGTAATGAATACTGGAGTGAACGATATGGAAGAAAATACAGAATAGAACCAGTGAAGAACAGAGGTGCCATAGGCACAATCAGAGATGAATAAACATGAGAGGTCCGGGGTTGTTCAACGTCCTACCAGCGAGCATCAGAAATATTGCCGGAACACCCGTGGGCATCTTCAAGAGAAAACTAGATTGTTTTCTTCAAGGAGTGCCGAACCAACCGGGCTGTGTTGGGTATGTGGGCCTGTGGGCTGCTCCAAGCAACAGCCTAGTGGACCAAACTCTCACAAGTTGCTACTTGTGAGCAGCAGCTTCTACTCCCTAAGCCCGGCCTCGGGCCGGGCTTGGGGAGTAGAAGAACTCCCAGAACCCCATCAAGCAGGTATCGCTATTTTCTGGGTGAGTCCCAAAGGCTGCCCGGCATCCCTCCCTCTAGTCGGCGGTGTTTTTCGTGAGTTTTGACATCCAAGTGAGTTTAGAGCCCCAGGCGTGAGGGTCTGGGGCTCTCCCTTCCCCCTCCCGGGGAGGATTACATAGACAGTGGCGCTGCAACGTGATGACGTCATGCTCGTTTGCTAATTTTCGTTTGGGGAGTTCTGTCCACTCGTTCAACTTTTGGTAGCAATATTTTCACCAGAATAAGGGTTTGTTTTAGGGTGCCTACCTTTCTGGGTGCCAGACCCTGTCGATGGCAGACATAGAATGCTCCCAACAAGGGGGTTTCTATAGGCCATTGCTCCTCACGCCTCTTTGAGGGGGGCCAGGTTCTCGCTCATGGTCCCTGGTAGAACTCCATGCACACTGACTGATGCGAGAAAGCTAATATATCCATATCTGCGGGGAGCCTCCGGGACTCACCCAGAAAATGACGTTTCATTACGTTCAGCGCTGGTTTTTTGCTCTAATACCTGAAACATTGTTATTAATAAAGTCAACTGTCATCTTGGTGTTTCTCTATACTGTGGTCAGCACTCAGTGTTCACTTCACCCATGTCAACTGTCATCATAGTGACAGACTGACTACAGGTGTAGTTTCAGTTTCCTAATGCTTCGTTATAGTCCAGTTACTTTACTCAGTGCCTGATGCTTCATTATAGTCCAGTTACTTTACTCAGTGCCTGATGCTTCATTATAGTCCAGTTACTTTACTCAGAGCCTGATGCTTCATTATAGTCCAGTTACTTTACTCAGAGCCTGATGCTTCATTATAGTCCAGTTACTATACTCAGAGCCTGATGCTTCATTATAGTCCAGTTACTTTACTCAGAGCCTGATGCTTCATTATAATCCAGTTACTTTACTCAGAGCCTGATGCTTCATTATAGTCCAGTTACTTTACTCAGAGCCTGATGCTTCATTATAGTCCAGTTACTTTACTCAGAGCCTGATGCTTCATTATAGTCCAGGTTCTACCATTAATGTTTGTGTTGGTAATGAGAGGTGCAGGAGACCATCAGGGAGGCCCTGGAGATGATGACCACAGAGACAGGTGCCACAGCTGACCCCGTACACCTGGGAGACTCAGCCTCCACCATTAATGTTTGTGTTGGTAATGACAGGTGCAGGAGACCATCAGGGAGGTCCTGGAGATGATGACCACAGAGACAGGTGCCACAGCTGACCCCGTACACCTGGGAGACTCAGCCTCCACCATTAATGTTTGTGTTGGTAATGACAGGTGCAGGAGACCATCAGGGAGGCCCTGGAGATGATGACCACAGAGACAGGTGCCACAGCTGACCCCGAACACCTGGGATACTCAGCCTCCAGCATCATGAATAAAGTTCAGGAAATCACAGGAGAGATCCCCCAGAAGCAATTAACAGTAAGTTTATTCTTATATCACAAGATATTGAGTTGTATTTTGAGGAGAGGAAGCTGTTCTTAGGTTTATCGAGGTTCCCCAAGGTCAACTACTGACTTAATATACAATACACAACAGTTGCCTAACTCCTGGAAAAACATTTACTGCTAGGTGAACAGTGGAATCTGGTGAAAGGAAACATGGGAATAATTTCTGTCCTACACGATGATTGAACTTGCGATTCTCTATTGAACCCAGGATCCTGGCCCCCTCGCAGAGGCACAGAGAGCGGGTGACACTCCACCAACCTGGTGATGGAGCTACAGGTCCTACACCAACCCCCCTGCCAGTAGAGGGGGGCTGGAGCTACAGGTCCTTCACCAACCCCCTGCCAGTAGAGGGGGGCTGGAGCTACCGGTCCAGCACCAACCCACCCCCCTGCCAGTAGAGGGGGGCTGGAGCTACAGGTCCTTCACCAACCCCCTGCCAGTAGAGGGGGGCTGGAGCTACAGGTCCTTCACCAACCCCCTGCCAGTAGAGGGGGGCTGGAGCTACAGGTCAAGCACCAACCCCCTGCCAGTAGAGGGGGGCTGGAGCTACAGGTCCTTCACCAACCCCGTGCCAGTAGAGGGGGGCTCGAGCTACAGGTCCTTCACCAACCCCCTGCCAGTAGAGGGGGCCTGGAGCAACAGGTCCAGCACCAACCCCCTGCCAGTAGAGGGAAGGCTGGAGCTACAGGTCCTTCACCAACCCCCTGCCAGTAGAGGGAGGCTGGAGCTACAGGTCCTTCACCAACCCCCTGCCAGTAGAGGGGGGCTGGAGCTACATGTCCAGCACCAACCCCCTGCCAGTAGAGGGGGGCTGAAGCTACAGGTCCAGCACGAAACCCCTGCCAGTAGAGGGGGACTTGAGCTACACGTCCAGTACCAACCCCGTGCCAGTAGAGGGGGCTGGAGCTACAGGCCCAGTACCAACTCCTGCCAGTAGAGGGGGGGGGGCTGTAGCTACAGGTCTAGCATCAACCCGTGCCAGTAGAGGAAGGCTAGAGCTACAGGTCCAGCACCAACCCCCTGCCAGTAGATGGGGGCTGGAGCTACAGGTCCAGCACCAACCCCCTGCCAGTTGAGGGGGGCTGGAGATACAGGTCCAGTACCAGCCTCCTGCCAGTAGAGGGGGGGGGCTGGAGCTACAGGTCCAGCACCAACCCCCTGCCAGTAGAGGGGGGGCTGGAGCTACAGATCCAAAACCAACCCCCTGCCAGTAGAGAAGGGTGGGGTGGAGCTGCAGGTCCAGCACCATCCCCCTGCCAGTAGAGTGGGGCTGGAGCTACAGGTCCAGAACCAAACCATCTGCCAGTAGAGGGGGGCTGGAGCTACAGGTCCAGCACCAACCTCCCTGCCAGTAGAGGGGGGCTGGAGCTACAGGTCCAGCACCAACCTCCTGCCAGTAGAGGGGGGCTGGAGCTACAGGTCCAGCACCAACCTCCCTGCCAGTAGTGGGATGCTGGAGCTACAGATCCAGTACCAACCCCCTGCCAGTAGAGGGGGGGGCTGGAGCTACAGGTCCAGTACCAACCCTCTGCCAGTAGAGGTGGGCTGGAGCTACAGGCCCAGTACCAACCCCCCCTCCCCCTGTCAGTAGAGGAGGGCTGAAGCTACAGGTCCAGCACCAACCCCCTGCCAGTAGAGGTGGGCTGGAGCTACAGATCCAGCACCAATCCCCTGCCAGTAGAGGGGGGGCTGGAGCTACAGGTCCAGTACCAGCCTCCTGCCCGTAGAGGGGGGGGGGCTGGAGCTACAGGTCCAGCACAAACCCCCTGCCAGTAGAGAGGGAGAGCTGGAGCTACAGGTCCAGCACCGACCCCCTGCCAGTAAAGGGGGGCTGGAGCTACAGGTTCTGCACCAACCCCATGCTAGTAGAGGGGGGCTGGAGCCTCAGGTCCAGCACCAACCCCCCTGCCAGTAGAGGGGGGCTCGAGCTGCAGGTCCGGCACCAACCCCCTGCCAGTAGAGGGGGCTGGAGCTACAGGTCCAGCACCAACCCCCAGCCAGTAGAGGTTGGCTGGAGCTACAGTTCCAGCACCAACCCCCTGCCAGTAGAGAGGGGGTGGGGTGGAGCTGCAGGTTCATCACCAACCCCCTGCCAGTAAAGGGGGGCTGGAGCTACAGGTCCAGCACAAACCCCCTGCCAGTAGAGGTGGGCTGGAGCTACAGGTCCAGAACCAACCCATCTGCCAGTAGAGGTCGGCTGGAGCTACAGGTCCAGCACCAACCCCCTGCCAGTAGAGGGGGGGCTGGAGCTACAGGTCCAGTACCAGCCTCCTGCCAGTAGAGGGGGTGGGCTGGAGCTACAGGTCCAGAACCAACCCCCTGCCTGTAGAGGGAGCTGGAGCTTCAAGTTCAGCACCAACCCCCTGCCAGTAAAGGGGGGGGGAGCTGGAGCTACAGGTCCAGCACCAACCCCCTGCCAGTAGAGGTGGGCTGGAGCTTCACGCCCAGCACCAACCCCCTGCCAGTAGAGGTGGGCTGGAGCTACAGGTCCAGCACCAACCCCCTGCCAGTAGAGGTGGGCTGAAGCTAAAGGTCCAGCACCAACCCCCTGCTAGTAGACGGGGGCAGGATCTACAGCACCAACCCCCTTCCAGTAGAGAGGGGGCTGGAGGTAAAGGTCCAGAACCTACCCCCTGCCAGTAGAGGGGGGCTGGAGCTACAGGTCCAGCACCAATCCCCAGCCAGTAGAGGGGGGGCTGGAGCTACAGGTCCAGCACCATCCCCTGCCAGTAGAGGGGGCTGTTGCAACAGGTCCAGCACGAACCACCTGTCATTAGAGGGGGGGTGGATTTACAGGTCCAGCACCAACCCGTTGCCAGTAGAGGTTGGCTGGAACTACAGGTCCAGCACCAACCCCCTGCTAGTAGAGGGGGGGCTGGAGCTACAGGTCCAGCACCAACCCCCTGCCAGTAGACGGGGGGCTGGAGCTACATGTCTAGCACCAACCCCCAACCAGTAGAGGGGGGGCTGGAGCTAAATATCCAGCACCAACCCCCTGCCAGTAGAGGGGGGCTGGAGCTACAGGTCCAGCAGCAAACCCCTGCCAGTAGTGGGGGGCTGAAGCTACAGGTCCAGTACCCACCCCCTGCCAATAAAGGGGGGTTGGAGCTATAGGTCCAGCACCAACCCCCCTGCCAGTAGAGGGGGGCTGGAGCTACAGGTCCTGCACCAACCCCCTGCCAGTCGAAGGGGGGCTGGAGCTACAGGTCCAGCACAAACCTCTTGCCAGTAGAGGTAGGCTGGAGCTACAGGTCCAGAACCAACCCCCTGCCAGTAGAGGTCGGCTGGAGGTACAGGTCCAGCACCAACCTCCTACCAGTAGAGGTCGGCTGGAGGTACAGGTCCAGCACCAACCCCCTGCCAGTAGAGGGGGGGCTGGAGCTACAGGTCCAGTACCAGCCTCCTGCCAGTAGTGGGCTGGAGCTACAGATCCAGCACCAACCCCCTGCTAGTAGAAAGGGACAGGATCTACAGCACCAACCCCCTGCCAGTAGAGGGGGGCTGGAGGTACAGGTCCAGCACCAATTCCCAGCCAGTAGAGGGGGGCTGTAGCTACAGGTCCAGCACCATCCCCTGCCAGTAGAGGGGGGCTGTAGCTACAGGTCCAGCACCATCCCCTGCCAGTAGAGGGGGGCTGTAGCTACAGGTCCAGCACCAATCCCCAGCCAGTAGAGGGGGGGCTGTAGCTACAGGTCCAGCACCATCCCCTGCCAGTAGAGGGGGCTGTAGCTACAGGTCCAGCACGAACCACCTGTCATTAGAGGGGGCTGGAGCTACAGGTCTAGCACCGACCCCCTGCCATTAGAGGGGGATGGATTTACAGGTCCAGCACCAACCCCTTGTCAGTAGAGGTTGGCTGGAACTACAGGTCCAGCACCAACCCCCTGCCCGTAGAGGTGGGCTAGAGTTACAGGTCCAGCACCAACCCCCTCCCAGTAGAGGTGGGCTGGAGCTACAGGTCCAGCACCATCCCCCCTGCCGGTACAGTTGGGCTGGAGCTACAGATCCAGCACCAACCCCTGCCAGTAGAGAGGGGGTTGGAGCTACCGGTCCAGCACCAACCCCCTGCCAGTAGAGATGGGTTGGAGCTACAGGTCCAGCACTAACCCCCTGCCAGTAGAGGGGGGGTTGGAGCCACAGGTCCAGCACCAACCCCCTGCCAGTAGAGGGGGACTAGAGCTTCAGGTCCAGAACGAATCCCCGGCCAGTAGATGGGGGCTAGAGCTACAGGTCCAGCACCAACTCCCGCCAGTAGAAAGGGCTGGAGCTACAGGTCCAGCACCAACCCCCAGCCAGTAGAGGGGGCTGGAGCTACAGGTCCAGCACCAACCCCCAGCCAGTAGAGGGGGCTGGAGCTACAGGTCCAGTACCAACCCCCTGCCAGTAGAGGGGGGCTGGAGCTACAGGTCCAGCACCAAACCCCGCCAGTAGAGGGGGGCTGGAGCTACAGGTCCACAACCAACCCCCTGCCAGTAGAGTTGAACTGGAGCTACAGGTCCCGCACCAACCCCCTGCCAGTTCAGGGGGGCTGGAGCTACAGGTCCAGCACCAACCCCCTGCCAGTAGAGGGGGGCGGGAGCTACAGGTCCAGCACCAACCCCCTTGCCAGTAGAGGGGGGGCTGGAGCTACAGGTACAGCATCAACCCCCCCTGCCAGTAAAGGGGCGGGGGCTGGAACTACAGGTCTAGCACCAACCCCCTGCCAGTAGAGGGGGGGCTGGAGCTACAGGCCCAGCACCAATCACCTGTCAGTAGAGGGGAAGGGTGTCTGGAGCTACAGGTCCAGCACCATCCCCCTGCTAGTAGAGGGGGGGCTCGAGCTACAGGTCCGGCACCAACCCCCTGCCAATAGAGGTGAACTGGAGTTACAGGTCCAGCACCAACCCCCTGCCAGTACAGGGGGGCTGGAGCTACAGTTCCAGCACCAACTCCCTGCCAGTAGAGGGGGACTGGAGCTACATTTCCAGCAACAACCCCTGCCAGTAGAGGGAGACTGGAGCTACAGGTCCAGCACTTACCCCCTGCCAGTAGAGGGGGGCTGGAGCTACAGGTCCAGCACCAACCCCCTGCCAGTAGAGGAGGGCTGGAGCTACAGGTCCAGCACGATTCCCCCTGCCAGTAGAAGGGGGCTCGAGCTACAGGTCCAGCACCAACCCCCTGCCTGCAGAGGAATGCTGGAGCTTCAGGTCCAGCGCCAACCCCTGCCAGTAAAGGAGGGGATGGAGCTACAGGTACAGCACCAACCCCCTTGCCAGTAGAGTAGTCTAGAGCTACAGGTCTCAAACCAACCCCTGCCAGTAGAGGAAAGCTGGAGCTACAGGTCCAGCACCAACCCCGTGCCAGTAGGGGGGGGCTGGAGCTACAGTTCAGCACCAACCCCCTACCTGTATAGAGGGCTGGAGCTTCAGGTTCAGCACCAACCCCCTGACAGTAGAGGGGCCTGGAGCTACAGGTCCAGCACCAACCCCCTGCCAGTACAGGGGGGCTGGAGTTACATGTCCAACACCAACCCCCTGCCAGTAGAGAAAGGGGGTTGCTTTAGCTACAGGTCCAGCACCAACCCCAGCCAGTAGATTGAGGCTGGAGCTACAGGCCCAGGACCAACCCCCTGCCGGTAGAGGTAGGCTGGAGCTACAGGTCCAGCACCAACCCCCTGCCAGTAGAGGGGGGCTGGAGCTAAAGGTACAGCACCAACCCCCTGCCAGTAGAGGGGGTGCTGGAGCTTCAGGTTCAGCACCAACCCCCTGCCAGTAGAGGTGGGCTGGAGCTACAGGTCCAGAAACAACCCCCTGCCAGTAGAGGTGGGTTGGAGATACAGGTCCAGAACCAACCCCCTGGGATTAGAGAGGGGGTGGGGTGGAGCTACAGGTCGAGACCCAACCCCCTGCCAGTAGAGGGGGGGGCTGGAGCTACAGGTCCAGAACCAACTCCCTGTCAGTAGAGAGGGGGGCTGGAACTACAGGTCTAGCACCAACTTCCTGCCAGTAGAGATGGGCTGGAGCTACAGGTCCAGAACCAACCCTCTGCTAGTAGAGGTGGGCTGGAGCTACAGGTCCAGCACCAACCCCCTGCCAGTAGAGAGGGTGGGGGGGTGGAGCTACAGGTCCAGCACCAACCCTCTGCTAGTAGAGGGGGCTGGAGCTATAGTTCCAGCACCAACCCCCTGCCAGTAAAGGGGGGCTGGAGTTACAGCACCAACCCCCTGCCAGTAGAGAGGGGGCTGTAACTACAGGTCCAGCACCAACCCCCTGCCAGTAGAGAGGGGGGGGGGCTGGAGATACAGGACCAGCACTAACCCCCGGCCAGTAGATGTGGGCTGGAGCTCCAGGTCGAGCATCAACCCCCTGCTAGTAGAGGGGGGCTGGAGCTACAGGTCCAGCACCAACCCCCTGCCAGTAGAGTGGGGCTGTAGCTACAGGTCTAGTACTAATCCTCAGCCAGTAGAGAGGGGGGGGGCTGGAGCTACAGGTCCAGCACCAACCCCCTGTCAGTAGAAGGGGGCTGGAGCTACAGGTTCAGCACCCCACCCCTTGCCAGCAGATGGGGGCTGTAGCTACAAGTCCAACACCAACCCCCTGCCAGTAAAGGGGTGCTGGAGCTACAGGTCCAGAACCAACCCCCCTGCCAGTAGAGGGGGGGGGCTGGAGCTACAGGCCCAGCGCTAACCCGCTGCCAGTAGAGGGGGGGGGGGTGGCTGGAGCTTCAGGTCCAGCACCAACCCCCTGCCAGTAGAGGGGGGGCTGGAGCTACAGTTCCAGCACCAACCCCTTGCCAGTAGAGTGGGGGGCTGGAGCTACAGGTCCAGCACCACCCCTCTGCCAGTAGAGGGGGGGGGCTTGAGCTACAGGTCCAGCACCAACCCTCTGCCAGTAGAGGGGGGCTGGAGCTACAAGTCCACCAACACCCTGCCAGTAGAAGGGGACTGGAGCTACAGGTCCAGCACCAACCCCCTGCCAGTAGAGGGGGGGCTGGAGCTACAGGTCCATCACCAACCCCCTGCCAGTAGAAGTGGAGTGGAGCTACAGGTCCACAACCAACCCCCTGCCAGTAGAGGTTTACTGGAGCTACAGGTCCAGCACCAACCCCCCTGCCAGTAGAGGGGGGGGCTGGAGCTACAGGTCCATCACCAACCCCCTGCCAGTAGAGGTGGACTGGAGCTACAGGTCCACAACCAACCCTTTGCCAGTAGAGGTGGACTGGAGCTACAAGTCCAGCACCAACCCCTCGCCAGTAGAGGGGGGCTGGAGCTACAGGTCCAGCACCAACCCCCTGCTAGTAGAAGGGAGCTGGAGCTACAGGTCCAGCACCAACCCCCTGCCAGTAGAGGGGGGCTGGAGCTACAGGTCCAGCACCAACCCCCTGCCATTAGAAGGGGACTGGAGTTACAGGTCCAGAACCAACCCTCTTCCAGTATAGGAGTGGATGGAGCTACAGGTCCAGCACCTAACCCCTTCCAGTATAGGGGGTCTGGAGCTACAGATCCAGCACCAACCCCCTGCCAGTAGAGGGGGGGGCTGGAGCTACAGGTCCAGCACCAACACCCTACCAGTAGAGGGGGGGCTGGAGCTACAGGTCCAGCACCAACCCCCTGCCAGTAGAGGGGGGGGGTGGCTGGAGCTTCAGGTCCAGCACCAACCCCCTGCCAGTAGAGGGGGGGCTGGAGCTACAGTTCCAGCACCAACCCCCTGCCAGTAGAGGGGGGGGGCTGGAGCTACAGGTCCAGCACCAGCCCTCTGCCAGTAGAGGGGGGGGGCTGGAGCTACAGGTCCAGCACCAACCCCCTGCCAGTAGAGGGGGGATGGAGCTACAGGTCCACCAACACCCTGCCAGTAGAAGGGGACTGGAGCTACAGGTCCAGCACCAACCTCCTGCCAGTAGAGGGGGGCTGGAGCTACAGGTCCACAACCAACCCCCTGCCAGTAGAGGTGGACTGGAGCTACAGGTCCAGCACCAACCCCCTGCCAGTAGAGGGGGGGCTGGAGCTACAGGTCCATCACCAACCCCTCCAGTAGAGGTGGACTGGAGCTACAGGTCCACAACCAACCCCCTGCCTGTAGAGGTGGACTGTAGCTACAGGTCAAGCACCAACCCCCTGCCAGTAAAGGGGGGCTCCAGCTACAGGTCCGGCACCAACCCCCTGCCAGTAGAGGGGGGCTGGAGCTACAGGTCCACAACCAACCCCCTGCCAGTAGAGGTGAACTTGAGCTACAGGTCCAGCACCAACCCCCTGTCAGTTCAGGGGGGCTGGAGCTACAGGTCCAGCACCAACCCCCTTGCCCGTAGAGGGGGTCGGGAGCTACAGGTCCAGCACCAACCCCCTTGCCAGTAGAGGGGGGGCTGGAGCTACAGGTACAGCATCAACCCCCCCTGCCAGTAAAAGGGCTGGGGCTGGAACTACAGGTCTAGCACCAACCCCCTGCCAGTATAGGGGGGGGGGCTGGAGCTACAGGCCCAGCACCAATCACCTGTCAGTAGAGGGGTGGGGTGTCTGGAGTTACAGGGCCAGCACCATCCCCCTGCCAGTAGAGGGGGGCTGGAGCTACAGGTCCAGCACCAACCCCCTACCAGTAGAGGGGGGGCTGGAGCTACAGGTCCAGCACCAACCCCCTGCCTGTAGACTGGGGGGGGGGCTGGAGCTACAGGTCCAGCACCAACCCCCTGCTGTAGAGGGAAGAGGGCTGGAGCTTCAGGTCCAGCACCAAACCCCTGCCAGTAGAGGAGGGCCGGAGCTACAGGTACAGCATCAACCCCCCCCTGCCAGTAAAGGGGCGGGGGCTGGAACTACAGGTCTAGCACCAACCCCCTGCCAGTAGAGGGGGGGCTGGAGCTACAGGCCCAGCACCAATCACCTGTCAGTAGAGGGGAAGGGTGTCTGGAGCTACAGGTCCAGCACCATCCCCCTGCTACTAGAGGGGGGGCTCGAGCTACAGGTCCGGCACCAACCCCCTGCCAATAGAGGTGAACTGGAGTTACAGGTCCAGCACCAACCCCCTGCCAGTACAGGGGGGCTGGAGCTACAGTTCCAGCACCAACTCCCTGCCAGTAGAGGGGGACTGGAGCTACATTTCCAGCAACAACCCCTGCCAGTAGAGGGAGACTGGAGCTACAGGTCCAGCACTTACCCCCTGCCAGTAAAGGGGGGCTGGAGCTACAGGTCCAGCACCAACCCCCTGCCAGTAGAGGAGGGCTGGAGCTACAGGTCCAGCACCAACCCCCTGCCTGTAGACTGGGGGGGGGGCTGGAGCTACAGGTCCAGCACCAACCCCCTGCTGTAGAGGGAAGAGGGCTGGAGCTTCAGGTCCAGCACCAAACCCCTGCCAGTAGAGGAGGGCCGGAGCTACAGGTACAGCATCAACCCCCCCTGCCAGTAAAGGGGCGGGGGCTGGAACTACAGGTCTAGCACCAACCCCCTGCCAGTAGAGGGGGGGCTGGAGCTACAGGCCCAGCACCAACCCTCTGCCAGTAGAGGGGGGCTGGAGCTACAAGTCCACCAACACCCTGCCAGTAGAAGGGGACTGGAGCTACAGGTCCAGCACCAACCCCCTGCCAGTAGAGGGGGGGCTGGAGCTACAGGTCCATCACCAACCCCCTGCCAGTAGAAGTGGAGTGGAGCTACAGGTCCACAACCAACCCCCTGCCAGTAGAGGTTTACTGGAGCTACAGGTCCAGCACCAACCCCCCTGCCAGTAGAGGGGGGGGCTGGAGCTACAGGTCCATCACCAACCCCCTGCCAGTAGAGGTGGACTGGAGCTACAGGTCCACAACCAACCCTTTGCCAGTAGAGGTGGACTGGAGCTACAAGTCCAGCACCAACCCCTCGCCAGTAGAGGGGGGCTGGAGCTACAGGTCCAGCACCAACCCCCTGCTAGTAGAAGGGAGCTGGAGCTACAGGTCCAGCACCAACCCCCTGCCAGTAGAGGGGGGCTGGAGCTACAGGTCCAGCACCAACCCCCTGCCAGTAGAAGGGGACTGGAGTTACAGGTCCAGAACCAACCCTCTTCCAGTATAGGAGGGGATGGAGCTACAGGTCCAGCACCTAACCCCTTCCAGTATAGGGGGTCTGGAGCTACAGATCCAGCACCAACCCCCTGCCAGTAGAGGGGGGGGCTGGAGCTACAGGTCCAGCACCAACACCCTACCAGTAGAGGGGGGGCTGGAGCTACAGGTCCAGCACCAACCCCCTGCCAGTAGAGGGGGGGGGGTGGCTGGAGCTTCAGGTCCAGCACCAACCCCCTGCCAGTAGAGGGGGGGCTGGAGCTACAGTTCCAGCACCAACCCCCTGCCAGTAGAGGGGGGGGGCTGGAGCTACAGGTCCAGCACCAGCCCTCTGCCAGTAGAGGGGGGGCTGGAGCTACAGGTCCAGCACCAACCCCCTGCCAGTAGAGGGGGGATGGAGCTACAGGTCCACCAACACCCTGCCAGTAGAAGGGGACTGGAGCTACAGGTCCAGCACCAACCTCCTGCCAGTAGAGGGGGGCAGGAGCTACAGGTCCATCACCAACCCCCTGCCAGTAGAGGTGGACTGGAGCTACAGGTCCACAACCAACCCCCTGCCAGTAGAGGTGGACTGGAGCTACAGGTCCAGCACCAACCCCCTGCCAGTAGAGGGGGGGCTGGAGCTACAGGTCCATCACCAACCCCTCCAGTAGAGGTGGACTGGAGCTACAGGTCCACAACCAACCCCCTGCCTGTAGAGGTGGACTGTAGCTACAGGTCCAGCACCAACCCCCTGCCAGTAAAGGGGGGCTCCAGCTACAGGTCCGGCACCAACCCCCTGCCAGTAGAGGGGGGCTGGAGCTACAGGTCCACAACCAACCCCCTGCCAGTAGAGGTGAACTTGAGCTACAGGTCCAGCACCAACCCCCTGTCAGTTCAGGGGGGCTGGAGCTACAGGTCCAGCACCAACCCCCTTGCCCGTAGAGGGGGTCGGGAGCTACAGGTCCAGCACCAACCCCCTTGCCAGTAGAGGGGGGGCTGGAGCTACAGGTACAGCATCAACCCCCCCTGCCAGTAAAAGGGCTGGGGCTGGAACTACAGGTCTAGCACCAACCCCCTGCCAGTATAGGGGGGGGGGGCTGGAGCTACAGGCCCAGCACCAATCACCTGTCAGTAGAGGGGTGGGGTGTCTGGAGTTACAGGGCCAGCACCATCCCCCTGCCAGTAGAGGGGGGCTGGAGCTACAGGTCCAGCACCAACCCCCTACCAGTAGAGGGGGGGCTGGAGCTACAGGTCCAGCTCCAACCCCCTGCCTGTAGACTGGGGGGGGGGGCTGGAGCTACAGGTCCAGCACCAACCCCCTGCTGTAGAGGGAAGAGGGCTGGAGCTTCAGGTCCAGCACCAAACCCCTGCCAGTAGAGGAGGGCCGGAGCTACAGGTACAGCATCAACCCCCCCTGCCAGTAAAGGGGCGGGGGCTGGAACTACAGGTCTAGCACCAACCCCCTGCCAGTAGAGGGGGGGCTGGAGCTACAGGCCCAGCACCAATCACCTGTCAGTAGAGGGGAAGGGTGTCTGGAGCTACAGGTCCAGCACCATCCCCCTGCTAGTAGAGGGGGGGCTCGAGCTACAGGTCCGGCACCAACCCCCTGCCAATAGAGGTGAACTGGAGTTACAGGTCCAGCACCAACCCCCTGCCAGTACAGGGGGGCTGGAGCTACAGTTCCAGCACCAACTCCCTGCCAGTAGAGGGGGACTGGAGCTACATTTCCAGCAACAACCCCTGCCAGTAGAGGGAGACTGGAGCTACAGGTCCAGCACTTACCCCCTGCCAGTAGAGGGGGGCTGGAGCTACAGGTCCAGCACCAACCCCCTGCCAGTAGAGGAGGGCTGGAGCTACAGGTCCAGCACCAACCCCCTGCCTGTAGACTGGGGGGGGGGGCTGGAGCTACAGGTCCAGCACCAACCCCCTGCTGTAGAGGGAAGAGAGCTGGAGCTTCAGGTCCAGCACCAAACCCCTGCCAGTAGAGGAGGGCCGGAGCTACAGGTACAGCATCAACCCCCCCTGCCAGTAAAGGGGCGGGGGCTGGAACTACAGGTCTAGCACCAACCCCCTGCCAGTAGAGGGGGGGCTGGAGCTACAGGCCCAGCACCAATCACCTGTCAGTAGAGGGGAAGGGTGTCTGGAGCTACAGGTCCAGCACCATCCCCCTGCTAGTAGAGGGGGGGCTCGAGCTACAGGTCCGGCACCAACCCCCTGCCAATAGAGGTGAACTGGAGTTACAGGTCCAGCACCAACCCCCTGCCAGTACAGGGGGGCTGGAGCTACAGTTCCAGCACCAACTCCCTGCCAGTAGAGGGGGACTGGAGCTACATTTCCAGCAACAACCCCTGCCAGTAGAGGGAGACTGGAGCTACAGGTCCAGCACTTACCCCCTGCCAGTAGAGGGGGGCTGGAGCTACAGGTCCAGCACCAACCCCCTGCCAGTAGAGGAGGGCTGGAGCTACAGGTCCAGCACCAACCCCCTGCCTGTAGACTGGGGGGGGGGGCTGGAGCTACAGGTCCAGCACCAACCCCCTGCTGTAGAGGGAAGAGGGCTGGAGCTTCAGGTCCAGCACCAAACCCCTGCCAGTAGAGGAGGGCCGGAGCTACAGGTACAGCATCAACCCCCCCTGCCAGTAAAGGGGCGGGGGCTGGAACTACAGGTCTAGCACCAACCCCCTGCCAGTAGAGGGGGGGCTGGAGCTACAGGCCCAGCACCAATCACCTGTCAGTAGAGGGGAAGGGTGTCTGGAGCTACAGGTCCAGCACCATCCCCCTGCTAGTAGAGGGGGGGCTCGAGCTACAGGTCCGGCACCAACCCCCTGCCAATAGAGGTGAACTGGAGTTACAGGTCCAGCACCAACCCCCTGCCAGTACAGGGGGGCTGGAGCTACAGTTCCAGCACCAACTCCCTGCCAGTAGAGGGGGACTGGAGCTACATTTCCAGCAACAACCCCTGCCAGTAGAGGGAGACTGGAGCTACAGGTCCAGCACTTACCCCCTGCCAGTAGAGGGGGGCTGGAGCTACAGGTCCAGCACCAACCCCCTGCCAGTAGAGGAGGGCTGGAGCTACAGGTCCAGCACCAACCCCCTGCCTGTAGACTGGGGGGTGGGGCTGGAGCTACAGGTCCAGCACCAACCCCCTGCTGTAGAGGGAAGAGGGCTGGAGCTTCAGGTCCAGCACCAAACCCCTGCCAGTAGAGGAGGGCCGGAGCTACAGGTACAGCATCAACCCCCCCTGCCAGTAAAGGGGCGGGGGCTGGAACTACAGGTCTAGCACCAACCCCCTGCCAGTAGAGGGGGGGCTGGAGCTACAGGCCCAGCACCAATCACCTGTCAGTAGAGGGGAAGGGTGTCTGGAGCTACAGGTCCAGCACCATCCCCCTGCTAGTAGAGGGGGGGCTCGAGCTACAGGTCCGGCACCAACCCCCTGCCAATAGAGGTGAACTGGAGTTACAGGTCCAGCACCAACCCCCTGCCAGTACAGGGGGGCTGGAGCTACAGTTCCAGCACCAACTCCCTGCCAGTAGAGGGGGACTGGAGCTACATTTCCAGCAACAACCCCTGCCAGTAGAGGGAGACTGGAGCTACAGGTCCAGCACTTACCCCCTGCCAGTAGAGGGGGGCTGGAGCTACAGGTCCAGCACCAACCCCCTGCCAGTAGAGGAGGGCTGGAGCTACAGGTCCAGCACGATTCCCCCTGCCAGTAGAAGGGGGCTCGAGCTACAGGTCCAGCACCAACCCCCTGCCTGCAGAGGAATGCTGGAGCTTCAGGTCCAGCGCCAACCCCTGCCAGTAAAGGAGGGGATGGAGCTACAGGTACAGCACCAACCCCTTGCCAGTAGAGTAGTCTAGAGCTACAGGTCTCAAACCAACCCCTGCCAGTAGAGGAAAGCTGGAGCTACAGGTCCAGCACCAACCCCGTGCCAGTAGGGGGGGGCTGGAGCTACAGTTCAGCACCAACCCCCTACCTGTAGAGAGGGCTGGAGCTTCAGGTTCAGCACCAACCCCCTGACAGTAGAGGGGCCTGGAGCTACAGGTCCAGCACCAACCCCCTGCCAGTACAGGGGGGCTGGAGTTACATGTCCAACACCAACCCCCTGCCAGTAGAGAGAGGGGGTTGCTTTAGCTACAGGTCCAGCACCAACCCCAGCCAGTAGATTGAGGCTGGAGCTACAGGCCCAGGACCAACCCCCTGCCGGTAGAGGTAGGCTGGAGCTACAGGTCCAGCACCAACCCCCTGCCAGTAGAGGGGGGCTGGAGCTAAAGGTACAGCACCAACCCCCTGCCAGTAGAGGGGGTGCTGGAGCTTCAGGTTCAGCACCAACCCCCTGCCAGTAGAGGTGGGCTGGAGCTACAGGTCCAGAAACAACCCCCTGCCAGTAGAGGTGGGTTGGAGATACAGGTCCAGAACCAACCCCCTGGGATTAGAGAGGGGGTGGGGTGGAGCTACAGGTCGAGACCCAACCCCCTGCCAGTAGAGGGGGGGGCTGGAGCTACAGGTCCAGAACCAACTCCCTGTCAGTAGAGAGGGGGGCTGGAACTACAGGTCTAGCACCAACTTCCTGCCAGTAGAGATGGGCTGGAGCTACAGGTCCAGAACCAACCCTCTGCTAGTAGAGGTGGGCTGGAGCTACAGGTCCAGCACCAACCCCCTGCCAGTAGAGAGGGTGGGGGGGTGGAGCTACAGGTCCAGCACCAACCCTCTGCTAGTAGAGGGGGCTGGAGCTATAGTTCCAGCACCAACCCCCTGCCAGTAAAGGGGGGCTGGAGTTACAGCACCAACCCCCTGCCAGTAGAGAGGGGGCTGTAACTACAGGTCCAGCACCAACCCCCTGCCAGTAGAGAGGGGGGGGCTGGAGATACAGGACCAGCACTAACCCCCGGCCAGTAGATGTGGGCTGGAGCTCCAGGTCGAGCATCAACCCCCTGCTAGTAGAGGGGGGCTGGAGCTACAGGTCCAGCACCAACCCCCTGCCAGTAGAGTGGGGCTGTAGCTACAGGTCTAGTACTAATCCTCAGCCAGTAGAGAGGGGGGGGGCTGGAGCTACAGGTCCAGCACCAACCCCCTGTCAGTAGAAGGGGGCTGGAGCTACAGGTTCAGCACCCCACCCCTTGCCAGCAGATGGGGGCTGTAGCTACAAGTCCAACACCAACCCCCTGCCAGTAAAGGGGTGCTGGAGCTACAGGTCCAGAACCAACCCCCCTGCCAGTAGAGGGGGGGGGCTGGAGCTACAGGCCCAGCGCTAACCCGCTGCCAGTAGAGGGGGGGGGGTGGCTGGAGCTTCAGGTCCAGCACCAACCCCCTGCCAGTAGAGGGGGGGCTGGAGCTACAGTTCCAGCACCAACCCCTTGCCAGTAGAGTGGGGGGCTGGAGCTACAGGTCCAGCACCACCCCTCTGCCAGTAGAGGGGGGGGGCTGGAGCTACAGGTCCAGCACCAACCCTCTGCCAGTAGAGGGGGGCTGGAGCTACAAGTCCACCAACACCCTGCCAGTAGAAGGGGACTGGAGCTACAGGTCCAGCACCAACCCCCTGCCAGTAGAGGGGGGGCTGGAGCTACAGGTCCATCACCAACCCCCTGCCAGTAGAAGTGGAGTGGAGCTACAGGTCCACAACCAACCCCCTGCCAGTAGAGGTTTACTGGAGCTACAGGTCCAGCACCAACCCCCCTGCCAGTAGAGGGGGGGCTGGAGCTACAGGTCCATCACCAACCCCCTGCCAGTAGAGGTGGACTGGAGCTACAGGTCCACAACCAACCCTTTGCCAGTAGAGGTGGACTGGAGCTACAAGTCCAGCACCAACCCCTCGCCAGTAGAGGGGGGCTGGAGCTACAGGTCCAGCACCAACCCCCTGCTAGTAGAAGGGAGCTGGAGCTACAGGTCCAGCACCAACCCCCTGCCAGTAGAGGGGGGCTGGAGCTACAGGTCCAGCACCAACCCCCTGCCAGTAGAAGGGGACTGGAGTTACAGGTCCAGAACCAACCCTCTTCCAGTATAGGAGGGGATGGAGCTACAGGTCCAGCACCTAACCCCTTCCAGTATAGGGGGTCTGGAGCTACAGATCCAGCACCAACCCCCTGCCAGTAGAGGGGGGGGCTGGAGCTACAGGTCCAGCACCAACACCCTACCAGTAGAGGGGGGGCTGGAGCTACAGGTCCAGCACCAACCCCCTGCCAGTAGAGGGGGGGGGGTGGCTGGAGCTTCAGGTCCAGCACCAACCCCCTGCCAGTAGAGGGGGGGCTGGAGCTACAGTTCCAGCACCAACCCCCTGCCAGTAGAGGGGGGGGGGGCTGGAGCTACAGGTCCAGCACCAGCCCTCTGCCAGTAGAGGGGGGGGCTGGAGCTACAGGTCCAGCACCAACCCCCTGCCAGTAGAGGGGGGATGGAGCTACAGGTCCACCAACACCCTGCCAGTAGAAGGGGACTGGAGCTACAGGTCCAGCACCAACCTCCTGCCAGTAGAGGGGGGCAGGAGCTACAGGTCCATCACCAACCCCCTGCCAGTAGAGGTGGACTGGAGCTACAGGTCCACAACCAACCCCCTGCCAGTAGAGGTGGACTGGAGCTACAGGTCCAGCACCAACCCCCTGCCAGTAGAGGGGGGGCTGGAGCTACAGGTCCATCACCAACCCCTCCAGTAGAGGTGGACTGGAGCTACAGGTCCACAACCAACCCCCTGCCTGTAGAGGTGGACTGTAGCTACAGGTCCAGCACCAACCCCCTGCCAGTAAAGGGGGGCTCCAGCTACAGGTCCGGCACCAACCCCCTGCCAGTAGAGGGGGGCTGGAGCTACAGGTCCACAACCAACCCCCTGCCAGTAGAGGTGAACTTGAGCTACAGGTCCAGCACCAACCCCCTGTCAGTTCAGGGGGGCTGGAGCTACAGGTCCAGCACCAACCCCCTTGCCCGTAGAGGGGGTCGGGAGCTACAGGTCCAGCACCAACCCCCTTGCCAGTAGAGGGGGGGCTGGAGCTACAGGTACAGCATCAACCCCCCCTGCCAGTAAAAGGGCTGGGGCTGGAACTACAGGTCTAGCACCAACCCCCTGCCAGTATAGGGGGGGGGGGCTGGAGCTACAGGCCCAGCACCAATCACCTGTCAGTAGAGGGGTGGGGTGTCTGGAGTTACAGGGCCAGCACCATCCCCCTGCCAGTAGAGGGGGGCTGGAGCTACAGGTCCAGCACCAACCCCCTACCAGTAGAGGGGGGGCTGGAGCTACAGGTCCAGCACCAACCCCCTGCCTGTAGACTGGGGGGGGGGGGCTGGAGCTACAGGTCCAGCACCAACCCCCTGCTGTAGAGGGAAGAGGGCTGGAGCTTCAGGTCCAGCACCAAACCCCTGCCAGTAGAGGAGGGCCGGAGCTACAGGTACAGCATCAACCCCCCCTGCCAGTAAAGGGGCGGGGGCTGGAACTACAGGTCTAGCACCAACCCCCTGCCAGTAGAGGGGGGGCTGGAGCTACAGGCCCAGCACCAATCACCTGTCAGTAGAGGGGAAGGGTGTCTGGAGCTACAGGTCCAGCACCATCCCCCTGCTAGTAGAGGGGGGGCTCGAGCTACAGGTCCGGCACCAACCCCCTGCCAATAGAGGTGAACTGGAGTTACAGGTCCAGCACCAACCCCCTGCCAGTACAGGGGGGCTGGAGCTACAGTTCCAGCACCAACTCCCTGCCAGTAGAGGGGGACTGGAGCTACATTTCCAGCAACAACCCCTGCCAGTAGAGGGAGACTGGAGCTACAGGTCCAGCACTTACCCCCTGCCAGTAGAGGGGGGCTGGAGCTACAGGTCCAGCACCAACCCCCTGCCAGTAGAGGAGGGCTGGAGCTACAGGTCCAGCACCAACCCCCTGCCTGTAGACTGGGGGGGGGGGCTGGAGCTACAGGTCCAGCACCAACCCCCTGCTGTAGAGGGAAGAGAGCTGGAGCTTCAGGTCCAGCACCAAACCCCTGCCAGTAGAGGAGGGCCGGAGCTACAGGTACAGCATCAACCCCCCCTGCCAGTAAAGGGGCGGGGGCTGGAACTACAGGTCTAGCACCAACCCCCTGCCAGTAGAGGGGGGGCTGGAGCTACAGGCCCAGCACCAATCACCTGTCAGTAGAGGGGAAGGGTGTCTGGAGCTACAGGTCCAGCACCATCCCCCTGCTAGTAGAGGGGGGGCTCGAGCTACAGGTCCGGCACCAACCCCCTGCCAATAGAGGTGAACTGGAGTTACAGGTCCAGCACCAACCCCCTGCCAGTACAGGGGGGCTGGAGCTACAGTTCCAGCACCAACTCCCTGCCAGTAGAGGGGGACTGGAGCTACATTTCCAGCAACAACCCCTGCCAGTAGAGGGAGACTGGAGCTACAGGTCCAGCACTTACCCCCTGCCAGTAGAGGGGGGCTGGAGCTACAGGTCCAGCACCAACCCCCTGCCAGTAGAGGAGGGCTGGAGCTACAGGTCCAGCACCAACCCCCTGCCTGTAGACTGGGGGGGGGGGGCTGGAGCTACAGGTCCAGCACCAACCCCCTGCTGTAGAGGGAAGAGGGCTGGAGCTTCAGGTCCAGCACCAAACCCCTGCCAGTAGAGGAGGGCCGGAGCTACAGGTACAGCATCAACCCCCCCTGCCAGTAAAGGGGCGGGGGCTGGAACTACAGGTCTAGCACCAACCCCCTGCCAGTAGAGGGGGGGCTGGAGCTACAGGCCCAGCACCAATCACCTGTCAGTAGAGGGGAAGGGTGTCTGGAGCTACAGGTCCAGCACCATCCCCCTGCTAGTAGAGGGGGGGCTCGAGCTACAGGTCCGGCACCAACCCCCTGCCAATAGAGGTGAACTGGAGTTACAGGTCCAGCACCAACCCCCTGCCAGTACAGGGGGGCTGGATCTACAGTTCCAGCACCAACTCCCTGCCAGTAGAGGGGGACTGGAGCTACATTTCCAGCAACAACCCCTGCCAGTAGAGGGAGACTGGAGCTACAGGTCCAGCACTTACCCCCTGCCAGTAGAGGGGGGCTGGAGCTACAGGTCCAGCACCAACCCCCTGCCAGTAGAGGAGGGCTGGAGCTACAGGTCCAGCACCAACCCCCTGCCTGTAGACTGGGGGGGGGGGCTGGAGCTACAGGTCCAGCACCAACCCCCTGCTGTAGAGGGAAGAGGGCTGGAGCTTCAGGTCCAGCACCAAACCCCTGCCAGTAGAGGAGGGCCGGAGCTACAGGTACAGCATCAACCCCCCCTGCCAGTAAAGGGGCGGGGGCTGGAACTACAGGTCTAGCACCAACCCCCTGCCAGTAGAGGGGGGGCTGGAGCTACAGGCCCAGCACCAATCACCTGTCAGTAGAGGGGAAGGGTGTCTGGAGCTACAGGTCCAGCACCATCCCCCTGCTAGTAGAGGGGGGGCTCGAGCTACAGGTCCGGCACCAACCCCCTGCCAATAGAGGTGAACTGGAGTTACAGGTCCAGCACCAACCCCCTGCCAGTACAGGGGGGCTGGAGCTACAGTTCCAGCACCAACTCCCTGCCAGTAGAGGGGGACTGGAGCTACATTTCCAGCAACAACCCCTGCCAGTAGAGGGAGACTGGAGCTACAGGTCCAGCACTTACCCCCTGCCAGTAGAGGGGGGCTGGAGCTACAGGTCCAGCACCAACCCCCTGCCAGTAGAGGAGGGCTGGAGCTACAGGTCCAGCACGATTCCCCCTGCCAGTAGAAGGGGGCTCGAGCTACAGGTCCAGCACCAACCCCCTGCCTGCAGAGGAATGCTGGAGCTTCAGGTCCAGCGCCAACCCCTGCCAGTAAAGGAGGGGATGGAGCTACAGGTACAGCACCAACCCCCTTGCCAGTAGAGTAGTCTAGAGCTACAGGTCTCAAACCAACCCCTGCCAGTAGAGGAAAGCTGGAGCTACAGGTCCAGCACCAACCCCGTGCCAGTAGGGGGGGGCTGGAGCTACAGTTCAGCACCAACCCCCTACCTGTAGAGAGGGCTGGAGCTTCAGGTTCAGCACCAACCCCCTGACAGTAGAGGGGCCTGGAGCTACAGGTCCAGCACCAACCCCCTGCCAGTACAGGGGGGCTGGAGTTACATGTCCAACACCAACCCCCTGCCAGTAGAGAGAGGGGGTTGCTTTAGCTACAGGTCCAGCACCAACCCCAGCCAGTAGATTGAGGCTGGAGCTACAGGCCCAGGACCAACCCCCTGCCGGTAGAGGTAGGCTGGAGCTACAGGTCCAGCACCAACCCCCTGCCAGTAGAGGGGGGCTGGAGCTAAAGGTACAGCACCAACCCCCTGCCAGTAGAGGGGGTGCTGGAGCTTCAGGTTCAGCACCAACCCCCTGCCAGTAGAGGTGGGCTGGAGCTACAGGTCCAGAAACAACCCCCTGCCAGTAGAGGTGGGTTGGAGATACAGGTCCAGAACCAACCCCCTGGGATTAGAGAGGGGGTGGGGTGGAGCTACAGGTCGAGACCCAACCCCCTGCCAGTAGAGGGGGGGCTGGAGCTACAGGTCCAGAACCAACTCCCTGTCAGTAGAGAGGGGGGCTGGAACTACAGGTCTAGCACCAACTTCCTGCCAGTAGAGATGGGCTGGAGCTACAGGTCCAGAACCAACCCTCTGCTAGTAGAGGTGGGCTGGAGCTACAGGTCCAGCACCAACCCCCTGCCAGTAGAGAGGGTGGGGGGGTGGAGCTACAGGTCCAGCACCAACCCTCTGCTAGTAGAGGGGGCTGGAGCTATAGTTCCAGCACCAACCCCCTGCCAGTAAAGGGGGGCTGGAGTTACAGCACCAACCCCCTGCCAGTAGAGAGGGGGCTGTAACTACAGGTCCAGCACCAACCCCCTGCCAGTAGAGAGGGGGGGGCTGGAGATACAGGACCAGCACTAACCCCCGGCCAGTAGATGTGGGCTGGAGCTCCAGGTCGAGCATCAACCCCCTGCTAGTAGAGGGGGGCTGGAGCTACAGGTCCAGCACCAACCCCCTGCCAGTAGAGTGGGGCTGTAGCTACAGGTCTAGTACTAATCCTCAGCCAGTAGAGAGGGGGGGGCTGGAGCTACAGGTCCAGCACCAACCCCCTGTCAGTAGAAGGGGGCTGGAGCTACAGGTTCAGCACCCCACCCCTTGCCAGCAGATGGGGGCTGTAGCTACAAGTCCAACACCAACCCCCTGCCAGTAAAGGGGTGCTGGAGCTACAGGTCCAGAACCAACCCCCCTGCCAGTAGAGGGGGGGGGCTGGAGCTACAGGCCCAGCGCTAACCCGCTGCCAGTAGAGGGGGGGGGGGTGGCTGGAGCTTCAGGTCCAGCACCAACCCCCTGCCAGTAGAGGGGGGGCTGGAGCTACAGTTCCAGCACCAACCCCTTGCCAGTAGAGTGGGGGGCTGGAGCTACAGGTCCAGCACCACCCCTCTGCCAGTAGAGGGGGGGGGCTGGAGCTACAGGTCCAGCACCAACCCTCTGCCAGTAGAGGGGGGCTGGAGCTACAAGTCCACCAACACCCTGCCAGTAGAAGGGGACTGGAGCTACAGGTCCAGCACCAACCCCCTGCCAGTAGAGGGGGGGCTGGAGCTACAGGTCCATCACCAACCCCCTGCCAGTAGAAGTGGAGTGGAGCTACAGGTCCACAACCAACCCCCTGCCAGTAGAGGTTTACTGAAGCTACAGGTCCAGCACCAACCCCCCTGCCAGTAGAGGGGGGGGCTGGAGCTACAGGTCCATCACCAACCCCCTGCCAGTAGAGGTGGACTGGAGCTACAGGTCCACAACCAACCCTTTGCCAGTAGAGGTGGACTGGAGCTACAGGTCCAGCACCAACCCCCTGCCAGTAGAGGTGGACTGGAGCTACAGGTCCACAACCAACCCCCTGCCAGTAGAGGTGGACTGGAGCTACAGGTCCAGCACCAACCCCCTGCCAGTAGAGGGGGGGCTGGAGCTACAGGTCCATCACCAACCCCTCCAGTAGAGGTGGACTGGAGCTACAGGTCCACAACCAACCCCCTGCCTGTAGAGGTGGACTGTAGCTACAGGTCCAGCACCAACCCCCTGCCAGTAAAGGGGGGCTCCAGCTACAGGTCCGGCACCAACCCCCTGCCAGTAGAGGGGGGCTGGAGCTACAGGTCCACAACCAACCCCCTGCCAGTAGAGGTGAACTTGAGCTACAGGTCCAGCACCAACCCCCTGTCAGTTCAGGGGGGCTGGAGCTACAGGTCCAGCACCAACCCCCTTGCCCGTAGAGGGGGTCGGGAGCTACAGGTCCAGCACCAACCCCCTTGCCAGTAGAGGGGGGGCTGGAGCTACAGGTACAGCATCAACCCCCCCTGCCAGTAAAAGGGCTGGGGCTGGAACTACAGGTCTAGCACCAACCCCCTGCCAGTATAGGGGGGGGGGCTGGAGCTACAGGCCCAGCACCAATCACCTGTCAGTAGAGGGGTGGGGTGTCTGGAGTTACAGGGCCAGCACCATCCCCCTGCCAGTAGAGGGGGGCTGGAGCTACAGGTCCAGCACCAACCCCCTACCAGTAGAGGGGGGGCTGGAGCTACAGGTCCAGCACCAACCCCCTGCCTGTAGACTGGGGGGGGGGGCTGGAGCTACAGGTCCAGCACCAACCCCCTGCTGTAGAGGGAAGAGGGCTGGAGCTTCAGGTCCAGCACCAAACCCCTGCCAGTAGAGGAGGGCCGGAGCTACAGGTACAGCATCAACCCCCCCTGCCAGTAAAGGGGCGGGGGCTGGAACTACAGGTCTAGCACCAACCCCCTGCCAGTAGAGGGGGGGCTGGAGCTACAGGCCCAGCACCAATCACCTGTCAGTAGAGGGGAAGGGTGTCTGGAGCTACAGGTCCAGCACCATCCCCCTGCTAGTAGAGGGGGGGCTCGAGCTACAGGTCCGGCACCAACCCCCTGCCAATAGAGGTGAACTGGAGTTACAGGTCCAGCACCAACCCCCTGCCAGTACAGGGGGGCTGGAGCTACAGTTCCAGCACCAACTCCCTGCCAGTAGAGGGGGACTGGAGCTACATTTCCAGCAACAACCCCTGCCAGTAGAGGGAGACTGGAGCTACAGGTCCAGCACTTACCCCCTGCCAGTAGAGGGGGGCTGGAGCTACAGGTCCAGCACCAACCCCCTGCCAGTAGAGGAGGGCTGGAGCTACAGGTCCAGCACCAACCCCCTGCCTGTAGACTGGGGGGGGGGGCTGGAGCTACAGGTCCAGCACCAACCCCCTGCTGTAGAGGGAAGAGAGCTGGAGCTTCAGGTCCAGCACCAAACCCCTGCCAGTAGAGGAGGGCCGGAGCTACAGGTACAGCATCAACCCCCCCTGCCAGTAAAGGGGCGGGGGCTGGAACTACAGGTCTAGCACCAACCCCCTGCCAGTAGAGGGGGGGCTGGAGCTACAGGCCCAGCACCAATCACCTGTCAGTAGAGGGGAAGGGTGTCTGGAGCTACAGGTCCAGCACCATCCCCCTGCTAGTAGAGGGGGGGCTCGAGCTACAGGTCCGGCACCAACCCCCTGCCAATAGAGGTGAACTGGAGTTACAGGTCCAGCACCAACCCCCTGCCAGTACAGGGGGGCTGGAGCTACAGTTCCAGCACCAACTCCCTGCCAGTAGAGGGGGACTGGAGCTACATTTCCAGCAACAACCCCTGCCAGTAGAGGGAGACTGGAGCTACAGGTCCAGCACTTACCCCCTGCCAGTAGAGGGGGGCTGGAGCTACAGGTCCAGCACCAACCCCCTGCCAGTAGAGGAGGGCTGGAGCTACAGGTCCAGCACCAACCCCCTGCCTGTAGACTGGGGGGGGGGGGCTGGAGCTACAGGTCCAGCACCAACCCCCTGCTGTAGAGGGAAGAGGGCTGGAGCTTCAGGTCCAGCACCAAACCCCTGCCAGTAGAGGAGGGCCGGAGCTACAGGTACAGCATCAACCCCCCCTGCCAGTAAAGGGGCGGGGGCTGGAACTACAGGTCTAGCACCAACCCCCTGCCAGTAGAGGGGGGGCTGGAGCTACAGGCCCAGCACCAATCACCTGTCAGTAGAGGGGAAGGGTGTCTGGAGCTACAGGTCCAGCACCATCCCCCTGCTAGTAGAGGGGGGGCTCGAGCTACAGGTCCGGCACCAACCCCCTGCCAATAGAGGTGAACTGGAGTTACAGGTCCAGCACCAACCCCCTGCCAGTACAGGGGGGCTGGATCTACAGTTCCAGCACCAACTCCCTGCCAGTAGAGGGGGACTGGAGCTACATTTCCAGCAACAACCCCTGCCAGTAGAGGGAGACTGGAGCTACAGGTCCAGCACTTACCCCCTGCCAGTAGAGGGGGGCTGGAGCTACAGGTCCAGCACCAACCCCCTGCCAGTAGAGGAGGGCTGGAGCTACAGGTCCAGCACCAACCCCCTGCCTGTAGACTGGGGGGGGGGGCTGGAGCTACAGGTCCAGCACCAACCCCCTGCTGTAGAGGGAAGAGGGCTGGAGCTTCAGGTCCAGCACCAAACCCCTGCCAGTAGAGGAGGGCCGGAGCTACAGGTACAGCATCAACCCCCCCTGCCAGTAAAGGGGCGGGGGCTGGAACTACAGGTCTAGCACCAACCCCCTGCCAGTAGAGGGGGGGCTGGAGCTACAGGCCCAGCACCAATCACCTGTCAGTAGAGGGGAAGGGTGTCTGGAGCTACAGGTCCAGCACCATCCCCCTGCTAGTAGAGGGGGGGCTCGAGCTACAGGTCCGGCACCAACCCCCTGCCAATAGAGGTGAACTGGAGTTACAGGTCCAGCACCAACCCCCTGCCAGTACAGGGGGGCTGGAGCTACAGTTCCAGCACCAACTCCCTGCCAGTAGAGGGGGACTGGAGCTACATTTCCAGCAACAACCCCTGCCAGTAGAGGGAGACTGGAGCTACAGGTCCAGCACTTACCCCCTGCCAGTAGAGGGGGGCTGGAGCTACAGGTCCAGCACCAACCCCCTGCCAGTAGAGGAGGGCTGGAGCTACAGGTCCAGCACGATTCCCCCTGCCAGTAGAAGGGGGCTCGAGCTACAGGTCCAGCACCAACCCCCTGCCTGCAGAGGAATGCTGGAGCTTCAGGTCCAGCGCCAACCCCTGCCAGTAAAGGAGGGGATGGAGCTACAGGTACAGCACCAACCCCCTTGCCAGTAGAGTAGTCTAGAGCTACAGGTCTCAAACCAACCCCTGCCAGTAGAGGAAAGCTGGAGCTACAGGTCCAGCACCAACCCCGTGCCAGTAGGGGGGGGCTGGAGCTACAGTTCAGCACCAACCCCCTACCTGTAGAGAGGGCTGGAGCTTCAGGTTCAGCACCAACCCCCTGACAGTAGAGGGGCCTGGAGCTACAGGTCCAGCACCAACCCCCTGCCAGTACAGGGGGGCTGGAGTTACATGTCCAACACCAACCCCCTGCCAGTAGAGAGAGGGGGTTGCTTTAGCTACAGGTCCAGCACCAACCCCAGCCAGTAGATTGAGGCTGGAGCTACAGGCCCAGGACCAACCCCCTGCCGGTAGAGGTAGGCTGGAGCTACAGGTCCAGCACCAACCCCCTGCCAGTAGAGGGGGGCTGGAGCTAAAGGTACAGCACCAACCCCCTGCCAGTAGAGGGGGTGCTGGAGCTTCAGGTTCAGCACCAACCCCCTGCCAGTAGAGGTGGGCTGGAGCTACAGGTCCAGAAACAACCCCCTGCCAGTAGAGGTGGGTTGGAGATACAGGTCCAGAACCAACCCCCTGGGATTAGAGAGGGGGTGGGGTGGAGCTACAGGTCGAGACCCAACCCCCTGCCAGTAGAGGGGGGGCTGGAGCTACAGGTCCAGAACCAACTCCCTGTCAGTAGAGAGGGGGGCTGGAACTACAGGTCTAGCACCAACTTCCTGCCAGTAGAGATGGGCTGGAGCTACAGGTCCAGAACCAACCCTCTGCTAGTAGAGGTGGGCTGGAGCTACAGGTCCAGCACCAACCCCCTGCCAGTAGAGAGGGTGGGGGGGTGGAGCTACAGGTCCAGCACCAACCCTCTGCTAGTAGAGGGGGCTGGAGCTATAGTTCCAGCACCAACCCCCTGCCAGTAAAGGGGGGCTGGAGTTACAGCACCAACCCCCTGCCAGTAGAGAGGGGGCTGTAACTACAGGTCCAGCACCAACCCCCTGCCAGTAGAGAGGGGGGGGCTGGAGATACAGGACCAGCACTAACCCCCGGCCAGTAGATGTGGGCTGGAGCTCCAGGTCGAGCATCAACCCCCTGCTAGTAGAGGGGGGCTGGAGCTACAGGTCCAGCACCAACCCCCTGCCAGTAGAGTGGGGCTGTAGCTACAGGTCTAGTACTAATCCTCAGCCAGTAGAGAGGGGGGGGCTGGAGCTACAGGTCCAGCACCAACCCCCTGTCAGTAGAAGGGGGCTGGAGCTACAGGTTCAGCACCCCACCCCTTGCCAGCAGATGGGGGCTGTAGCTACAAGTCCAACACCAACCCCCTGCCAGTAAAGGGGTGCTGGAGCTACAGGTCCAGAACCAACCCCCCTGCCAGTAGAGGGGGGGGGCTGGAGCTACAGGCCCAGCGCTAACCCGCTGCCAGTAGAGGGGGGGGGGGGTGGCTGGAGCTTCAGGTCCAGCACCAACCCCCTGCCAGTAGAGGGGGGGCTGGAGCTACAGTTCCAGCACCAACCCCTTGCCAGTAGAGTGGGGGGCTGGAGCTACAGGTCCAGCACCACCCCTCTGCCAGTAGAGGGGGGGGGCTGGAGCTACAGGTCCAGCACCAACCCTCTGCCAGTAGAGGGGGGCTGGAGCTACAAGTCCACCAACACCCTGCCAGTAGAAGGGGACTGGAGCTACAGGTCCAGCACCAACCCCCTGCCAGTAGAGGGGGGGCTGGAGCTACAGGTCCATCACCAACCCCCTGCCAGTAGAAGTGGAGTGGAGCTACAGGTCCACAACCAACCCCCTGCCAGTAGAGGTTTACTGAAGCTACAGGTCCAGCACCAACCCCCCTGCCAGTAGAGGGGGGGGCTGGAGCTACAGGTCCATCACCAACCCCCTGCCAGTAGAGGTGGACTGGAGCTACAGGTCCACAACCAACCCTTTGCCAGTAGAGGTGGACTGGAGCTACAAGTCCAGCACCAACCCCTCGCCAGTAGAGGGGGGCTGGAGCTACAGGTCCAGCACCAACCCCCTGCTAGTAGAAGGGAGCTGGAGCTACAGGTCCAGCACCAACCCCCTGCCAGTAGAGGGGGGCTGGAGCTACAGGTCCAGCACCAACCCCCTGCCAGTAGAAGGGGACTGGAGTTACAGGTCCAGAACCAACCCTCTTCCAGTATAGGAGGGGATGGAGCTACAGGTCCAGCACCTAACCCCTTCCAGTATAGGGGGTCTGGAGCTACAGATCCAGCACCAACCCCCTGCCAGTAGAGGGGGGGGGGCTGGAGCTACAGGTCCAGCACCAACACCCTACCAGTAGAGGGGGGGCTGGAGCTACAGGTCCAGCACCAACCCCCTGCCAGTAGAGGGGGGGGTGGCTGGAGCTTCAGGTCCAGCACCAACCCCCTGCCAGTAGAGGGGGGGCTGGAGCTACAGTTCCAGCACCAACCCCCTGCCAGTAGAGGGGGGGGCTGGAGCTACAGGTCCAGCACCAGCCCTCTGCCAGTAGAGGGGGGGGGGGGCTGGAGCTACAGGTCCAGCACCAACCCCCTGCCAGTAGAGGGGGGATGGAGCTACAGGTCCACCAACACCCTGCCAGTAGAAGGGGACTGGAGCTACAGGTCCAGCACCAACCTCCTGCCAGTAGAGGGGGGCTGGAGCTACAGGTCCATCACCAACCCCCTGCCAGTAGAGGTGGACTGGAGCTACAGGTCCACAACCAACCCCCTGCCAGTAGAGGTGGACTGGAGCTACAGGTCCAGCACCAACCCCCTGCCAGTAGAGGGGGGGCTGGAGCTACAGGTCCATCACCAACCCCTCCAGTAGAGGTGGACTGGAGCTACAGGTCCACAACCAACCCCCTGCCTGTAGAGGTGGACTGTAGCTACAGGTCCAGCACCAACCCCCTGCCAGTAAAGGGGGGCTCCAGCTACAGGTCCGGCACCAACCCCCTGCCAGTAGAGGGGGGCTGGAGCTACAGGTCCACAACCAACCCCCTGCCAGTAGAGGTGAACTTGAGCTACAGGTCCAGCACCAACCCCCTGTCAGTTCAGGGGGGCTGGAGCTACAGGTCCAGCACCAACCCCCTTGCCCGTAGAGGGGGTCGGGAGCTACAGGTCCAGCACCAACCCCCTTGCCAGTAGAGGGGGGGCTGGAGCTACAGGTACAGCATCAACCCCCCCTGCCAGTAAAAGGGCTGGGGCTGGAACTACAGGTCTAGCACCAACATCCTGCCAGTATAGGGGGGGGGGCTGGAGCTACAGGCCCAGCACCAATCACCTGTCAGTAGAGGGGTGGGGTGTCTGGAGTTACAGGGCCAGCACCATCCCCCTGCCAGTAGAGGGGGGCTGGAGCTACAGGTCCAGCACCAACCCCCTACCAGTAGAGGGGGGGCTGGAGCTACAGGTCCAGCACCAACCCCCTGCCTGTAGACTGGGGGGGGGGCTGGAGCTACAGGTCCAGCACCAACCCCCTGCTGTAGAGGGAAGAGGGCTGGAGCTTCAGGTCCAGCACCAAACCCCTGCCAGTAGAGGAGGGCCGGAGCTACAGGTACAGCATCAACCCCCCCTGCCAGTAAAGGGGCGGGGGCTGGAACTACAGGTCTAGCACCAACCCCCTGCCAGTAGAGGGGAAGGGTGTCTGGAGCTACAGGTCCAGCACCATCCCCCTGCTAGTAGAGGGGGGGCTCGAGCTACAGGTCCGGCACCAACCCCCTGCCAATAGAGGTGAACTGGAGTTACAGGTCCAGCACCAACCCCCTGCCAGTACAGGGGGGCTGGAGCTACAGTTCCAGCACCAACTCCCTGCCAGTAGAGGGGGACTGGAGCTACATTTCCAGCAACAACCCCTGCCAGTAGAGGGAGACTGGAGCTACAGGTCCAGCACTTACCCCCTGCCAGTAGAGGGGGGCTGGAGCTACAGGTCCAGCACCAACCCCCTGCCAGTAGAGGAGGGCTGGAGCTACAGGTCCAGCACGATTCCCCCTGCCAGTAGAAGGGGGCTCGAGCTACAGGTCCAGCACCAACCCCCTGCCTGCAGAGGAATGCTGGAGCTTCAGGTCCAGCGCCAACCCCTGCCAGTAAAGGAGGGGATGGAGCTACAGGTACAGCACCAACCCCCTTGCCAGTAGAGTAGTCTAGAGCTACAGGTCTCAAACCAACCCCTGCCAGTAGAGGAAAGCTGGAGCTACAGGTCCAGCACCAACCCCGTGCCAGTAGGGGGGGGCTGGAGCTACAGTTCAGCACCAACCCCCTACCTGTAGAGAGGGCTGGAGCTTCAGGTTCAGCACCAACCCCCTGACAGTAGAGGGGCCTGGAGCTACAGGTCCAGCACCAACCCCCTGCCAGTACAGGGGGGCTGGAGTTACATGTCCAACACCAACCCCCTGCCAGTAGAGAGAGGGGGTTGCTTTAGCTACAGGTCCAGCACCAACCCCAGCCAGTAGATTGAGGCTGGAGCTACAGGTCAAGCACCAACCCCCTGCCAGTAGAGGGGGGCTGGAGCTACAGGTCCAGCACCAACCCCCTGCCTGTAGAGAGGGGGGGGGGTGGTGGAGCTACAGGTCCAGCACCAACCCCCTGCCAGTAAAGGGGGGCTGGAGTTACAGCACCAACCCCCTGCCAGTAGAGAGGGGGCTGTAACTACAGGTGCAGCACTAACCCCCTGCCAGTAGATGTGGGCTGGAACTACTTCTCGAGCATCAACCCCCTGCTAGTAGAGGGGGCTGGAGCTACTGGTCCAGCACCAACCCCCTGCCAGTAGAGTGGGGCTGTAGCTACAGATCCAGCACCAACTCTCTGCCAGTAGAGTTGGGCTGGAGCTACAGGTCTAGCACCATTCCCCTGCCAGTAGAGGGGGGGCTCCAGCTACAGGTCCGGCACCAACCCCCTGCCAGTAGAGGGGGGGCTGGAGCTACAGGCCCAGCACCAATCACCTGTCATTAGAGGGGTGGGGTGTCTGGAGCTACAGGTCCAGCACCATTCCCCTGCCAGTAGAGGGGGGGCTCCAGCTACAGGTCCGGCACCAACCCCTTGCCAGTAGAGGGGGGTTGGAGCTACAGGTCCACAACCAACCCCCTGCCAGTAGAGGTGAACTGGAGCTACAGGTGCAGCACCAACCCCCTGTCAGTAAAGGGGGGGCTGGAGCTTCAGGTCCAGCACCAACCCCCTGCCAGTAGAGGGGGGCGGGAGCTACAGGTCCAGCACCAACCCCCTTGCCAGTAGAGGGGGGGGGCTGGAGCTACAGGTACAGCATCAACCCCCCCTGCCAGCAAAGGGGCGGGGGCTGGAACTACAGGTCTAGCACCAACCCCCTGCCAGTAGAGGGGGGGCTGGAGCTACAGGCCCAGCACCAATCACCTGTCATTAGAGGGGTGGGGTGTATGGAGCTACAGGGCCAGCACCATCCCCCTGCCAGTAGAAGGGGGGCTTGAGCTACAGGTCCGGCTCCAACCCCCTGCCAGTAGAGGGGGGCTGGAGCTACAGGTTCACAACCAACCCCCTACCAGTAGAGGTGAACTGGAGCTACAGGTCCAGCACCAACCCCCTGCCAGTACAGGGGGGCTGGAGCTACAGGTCCAGCACCAACCCCCCTGCCAGTAGATGGGGGGGCTGGAGTTATAGGTCCATCACCAACCCCCTGCCAGTAGACGTGATCTGGAGCTGCAGGTCAAGCACCATCCCCCCTGCCAGTAGAGGGGGGCTGTAGCTACAGGTCCAGCACAAACCCCCTGCCAGTAGAGGTGGGCTGGAGCTACAGATCCAGCACCAACCCCCTGCCAGTAGAGGGGGGCTGGAGCTACAGGTCCAGCACCAACCCCATGCCAGTAGAGGGGGTCTGGAGCTTCAGGTCCAGCACCAACCCCATGCCAGTAGAGGGGGGCTGGAGCTACAGGTCCAGCACCAACCCCATGCCAGTAGAGGGGGGCTGAAGCTACAGGTCCAGCACCATCCCCCTGCCAGTAGAGGGGGGCTATAGCTACATGTCCAGCACCAACCCCTTGTTAGTGGAGGGGGCTGGAGCTGCAGGTCCAGCACCAACCCCCTGCCAGTAGAAAGGGACTGGAGCTACAGGTCCAGAACCAACCCCCTGCCAGTATAAGGGGGCTGGAGCTACAGGTCCAGCACCATCCCTCTGGCAGTAGAGGTGGGCTAGAGCTACAGGTCCAGAATCAACCCCCTGCCAGTAGAGGGGGCCTAGAGCTATAGGTCCAGCACCAACCCCCTGCCAGTAGAGGGGGGCTGGAACTACAGGTCTAGCACCAACTCCCTGTCAGTAGAGGGGGGCTAGAGCTACAGGTCCAGCACCAATCCCCTGCCAGTAGAGGGGGGCTGGAGCTACAAGTCCAACACCAACCCCCTGCCAGTAGAGGAGGGCTTGAGCTACAGGTCCAGCACCAACACCCCCCCCCCCCCTTGCAAAAAGAGGGGGCTGGAGCTACAGGTCCAGCACCAACCCCCTGCCAGCAAAGCGGGGGAGCTGGTGCTACAGGTCCAGAACCAACCCCCTGTCAGTAGAGGGGGACTGGAGCTACAGGTCCAGCACCAACCTCCCTGCCAGTAGAGGTGGGCTGGAGCTACAGGTCCAGCACCAACCCCTTGCCAGTAGAAGGGGCTGGAGCTACAGGTCCAGAACCAACCCCCTGCCAGTAGAGAGGGGGAGCTGGAGCTACACGTCCAGCACCAACCCCCTGCTAGTAGAGGTGGGCTGAATCTAAAGGTCCAGAACCAACTCCCTGCCAGTAGAAGGGGCTGGAGCTACAGGTCCAGAACCAACCCCCTGCCAGTACAGGGGGGGAGCTGGAGCTACAGGTCCAGCACCAACCCCCTGCTTGTAGAGGTGGGCTGAATCTAAAGGTCCAGAACCAACTCCCTGCCAGTAGAGGGGGGCTGGAGCTGCAGGTCTAGCACCAACCCCCTGCCAGTAGAGGGGGGTGGATTTACAGGTCCAGCACCATCCCCCTGCCAGTATAGGGGGGCTGGACCTGCAGGTCCAGCACCAACCCCTTGCCAGTAGAGGGAAGCTGGAGCTACAGGTCCAGCGCCAACCCCCTGCCAGTAGAGGGTGGCTGGAGCTACAGGTCCAGCACCATCCCCCCTGCCAGTGGAGGGGGGCTGGAGCTACAGGTCCAGCACCAACCCCCTGCCAGTAGAGGGGTGCATGAGCTACAGGTCTAGCACCAGCCTCCTGCCAGTAGAGGGGGGACTGGAGCTACAGTTCCAGCACCAACCCCCTGTCAGTAGAAGGGGGCTGGAGCTACAGGTTCAGCACCCCACCCCTTGCCAGTAGATGGGGGCTGTAGCTACAAGTCCAACACCAACCCCCTGCCAGTAAAGGGGTGCTGGAGCTACAGGTCCAGAACCAACCCCCTGCCAGTAGAGGGGGGGGGGGCTGGAGCTACAGGCCCAGCGCTAACCCGCTGCCAGTAGAGGGGGGGGGGTGGCTGGAGCTTCAGGTCCAGCACCAACCCCCTGCCAGTAGAGGGGGGGCTGGAGCTACAGTTCCAGCACCAACCCCTTGCCAGTAGAGTGGGGGGCTGGAGCTACAGGTCCAGCACCACCCCTCTGCCAGTAGAGGGGGGGGGGGCCTGGAGCTACAGGTCCAGCACCAACCCTCTGCCAGTAGAGGGGGGCTGGAGCTACAAGTCCACCAACACCCTGCCAGTAGAAGGGGACTGGAGCTACAGGTCCAGCACCAACCCCCTGCCAGGAGGGGGGGGGGGGGGGGGCTGGAGCTACAGGTCCATCACCAACCCCCTGCCAGTAGAAGTGGAGTGGAGCTACAGGTCCACAACCAACCCCCTGCCAGTAGAGGTTTACTGGAGCTACAGGTCCAGCACCAACCCCCTGCCAGTAGAGGGGGGGCTGGAGCTACAGGTCCATCACCAACCCCCTGCCAGTAGAGGTGGACTGGAGCTACAGGTCCACAACCAACCCTTTGCCAGTAGAGGTGGACTGGAGCTACAGGTCCAGCACCAACCCCTCGCCAGTAGAGGGGGGCTGGAGCTACAGGTCCAGCACTAACCCCCTGCCAGTAGATGTGGGCTGGAACTACTTCTCGAGCATCAACCCCCTGCTAGTAGAGGGGGCTGGAGCTACTGGTCCAGCACCAACCCCCTGCCAGTAGAGTGGGGCTGTAGCTACAGATCCAGCACCAACTCTCTGCCAGTAGAGTTGGGCTGGAGCTACAGGTCTAGCACCATTCCCCTGCCAGTAGAGGGGGGGCTCCAGCTACAGGTCCGGCACCAACCCCCTGCCAGTAGAGGGGGGGCTGGAGCTACAGGCCCAGCACCAATCACCTGTCATTAGAGGGGTGGGGTGTCTGGAGCTACAGGTCCAGCACCATTCCCCTGCCAGTAGAGGGGGGGCTCCAGCTACAGGTCCGGCACCAACCCCTTGCCAGTAGAGGGGGGTTGGAGCTACAGGTCCACAACCAACCCCCTGCCAGTAGAGGTGAACTGGAGCTACAGGTGCAGCACCAACCCCCTGTCAGTAAAGGGGGGGCTGGAGCTTCAGGTCCAGCACCAACCCCCTGCCAGTAGAGGGGGGCGGGAGCTACAGGTCCAGCACCAACCCCCTTGCCAGTAGAGGGGGGGGCTGGAGCTACAGGTACAGCATCAACCCCCCCTGCCAGCAAAGGGGCGGGGGCTGGAACTACAGGTCTAGCACCAACCCCCTGCCAGTAGAGGGGGGCTGGAGCTACAGGCCCAGCACCAATCACCTGTCATTAGAGGGGTGGGGTGTATGGAGCTACAGGGCCAGCACCATCCCCCTGCCAGTAGAAGGGGGGCTTGAGCTACAGGTCCGGCTCCAACCCCCTGCCAGTAGAGGGGGGCTGGAGCTACAGGTTCACAACCAACCCCCTACCAGTAGAGGTGAACTGGAGCTACAGGTCCAGCACCAACCCCCTGCCAGTACAGGGGGGCTGGAGCTACAGGTCCAGCACCAACCCCCCTGCCAGTAGATGGGGGGGCTGGAGTTATAGGTCCATCACCAACCCCCTGCCAGTAGACGTGATCTGGAGCTGCAGGTCAAGCACCATCCCCCCTGCCAGTAGAGGGGGGCTGTAGCTACAGGTCCAGCACAAACCCCCTGCCAGTAGAGGTGGGCTGGAGCTACAGATCCAGCACCAACCCCCTGCCAGTAGAGGGGGGCTGGAGCTACAGGTCCAGCACCAACCCCATGCCAGTAGAGGGGGTCTGGAGCTTCAGGTCCAGCACCAACCCCATGCCAGTAGAGGGGGGCTGGAGCTACAGGTCCAGCACCAACCCCATGCCAGTAGAGGGGGGCTGAAGCTACAGGTCCAGCACCATCCCCCTGCCAGTAGAGGGGGGCTATAGCTACATGTCCAGCACCAACCCCTTGTTAGTGGAGGGGGCTGGAGCTGCAGGTCCAGCACCAACCCCCTGCCAGTAGAAAGGGACTGGAGCTACAGGTCCAGAACCAACCCCCTGCCAGTATAAGGGGGCTGGAGCTACAGGTCCAGCACCATCCCTCTGGCAGTAGAGGTGGGCTAGAGCTACAGGTCCAGAATCAACCCCCTGCCAGTAGAGGGGGCCTAGAGCTATAGGTCCAGCACCAACCCCCTGCCAGTAGAAGGGGGCTGGAACTACAGGTCTAGCACCAACTCCCTGTCAGTAGAGGGGGGCTAGAGCTACAGGTCCAGCACCAATCCCCTGCCAGTAGAGGGGGGCTGGAGCTACAAGTCCAACACCAACCCCCTGCCAGTAGAGGAGGGCTTGAGCTACAGGTCCAGCACCAACACCCCCCCCCCCCTTGCAAAAAGAGGGGGCTGGAGCTACAGGTCCAGCACCAACCCCCTGCCAGCAAAGCGGGGGAGCTGGTGCTACAGGTCCAGAACCAACCCCCTGTCAGTAGAGGGGGACTGGAGCTACAGGTCCAGCACCAACCTCCCTGCCAGTAGAGGTGGGCTGGAGCTACAGGTCCAGCACCAACCCCTTGCCAGTAGAAGGGGCTGGAGCTACAGGTCCAGAACCAACCCCCTGCCAGTAGAGAGGGGGAGCTGGAGCTACACGTCCAGCACCAACCCCCTGCTAGTAGAGGTGGGCTGAATCTAAAGGTCCAGAACCAACTCCCTGCCAGTAGAAGGGGCTGGAGCTACAGGTCCAGAACCAACCCCCTGCCAGTACAGGGGGGGAGCTGGAGCTACAGGTCCAGCACCAACCCCCTGCTTGTAGAGGTGGGCTGAATCTAAAGGTCCAGAACCAACTCCCTGCCAGTAGAGGGGGGCTGGAGCTGCAGGTCTAGCACCAACCCCCTGCCAGTAGAGGGGGGTGGATTTACAGGTCCAGCACCATCCCCCTGCCAGTATAGGGGGGCTGGACCTGCAGGTCCAGCACCAACCCCTTGCCAGTAGAGGGAAGCTGGAGCTACAGGTCCAGCGCCAACCCCCTGCCAGTAGAGGGTGGCTGGAGCTACAGGTCCAGCACCATCCCCCCTGCCAGTGGAGGGGGGCTGGAGCTACAGGTCCAGCACCAACCCCCTGCCAGTAGAGGGGTGCATGAGCTACAGGTCTAGCACCAGCCTCCTGCCAGTAGAGGGGGGACTGGAGCTACAGTTCCAGCACCAACCCCCTGTCAGTAGAAGGGGGCTGGAGCTACAGGTTCAGCACCCCACCCCTTGCCAGTAGATGGGGGCTGTAGCTACAAGTCCAACACCAACCCCCTGCCAGTAAAGGGGTGCTGGAGCTACAGGTCCAGAACCAACCCCCTGCCAGTAGAGGGGGGGGGGCTGGAGCTACAGGCCCAGCGCTAACCCGCTGCCAGTAGAGGGGGGGGGGGGGTGGCTGGAGCTTCAGGTCCAGCACCAACCCCCTGCCAGTAGAGGGGGGGCTGGAGCTACAGTTCCAGCACCAACCCCTTGCCAGTAGAGTGGGGGGCTGGAGCTACAGGTCCAGCACCACCCCTCTGCCAGTAGAGGGGGGGGGGGCCTGGAGCTACAGGTCCAGCACCAACCCTCTGCCAGTAGAGGGGGGCTGGAGCTACAAGTCCACCAACACCCTGCCAGTAGAAGGGGACTGGAGCTACAGGTCCAGCACCAACCCCCTGCCAGGAGGGGGGGGGGGGCTGGAGCTACAGGTCCATCACCAACCCCCTGCCAGTAGAAGTGGAGTGGAGCTACAGGTCCACAACCAACCCCCTGCCAGTAGAGGTTTACTGGAGCTACAGGTCCAGCACCAACCCCCTGCCAGTAGAGGGGGGGCTGGAGCTACAGGTCCATCACCAACCCCCTGCCAGTAGAGGTGGACTGGAGCTACAGGTCCACAACCAACCCTTTGCCAGTAGAGGTGGACTGGAGCTACAGGTCCAGCACCAACCCCTCGCCAGTAGAGGGGGGCTGAAGCTACAGGTCCAGCACCAACCCCCTGCTAGTAGAAGGGAGCTGGAGCTACAGGTCCAGCACCAACCCCCTGCCAGTAGAGGGGGGCTGGAGCTACAGGTCCAGCACGAACCCCCTGCTAGTAGAAGGGAGCTGGAGCTACAGGTCCAGAACCAACCCTCTTCCAGTATAGGAGGGGATGGAGCTACAGGTCCAGCACCTAACCCCTTCCAGTATAGGGGGTCTGGAGCTACAGATCCAGCACCAACCCCCTGCCAGTAGAGGGGGGGGGCTGGAGCTACAGGTCCAGCACCAACACCCTACCAGTAGAGGGGGGGCTGGAGCTACAGGTCCAGCACCAACCCCCTGCCAGTAGAGGGGGGGGGTGGCTGGAGCTTCAGGTCCAGTACCAACCCCCTGCCAGTAGAGGGGGGGCTGGAGCTACAGTTCCAGCACCAACCCCCTGCCAGTAGAGGGGGGGGGCTGGAGCTACAGGTCCAGCACCAGCCCTCTGCCAGTAGAGGGGGGGGGGCTGGAGCTACAGGTCCAGCACCAACCCCCTGCCAGTAGAGGGGGGATGGAGCTACAGGTCCACCAACACCCTGCCAGTAGAAGGGGACTGGAGCTACAGGTCCAGCACCAACCCCCTGCCAGTAGAGGGGGGCTGGAGCTACAGGTCCATCACCAACCCACTGCCAGTAGAGGTGGACTGGAGCTACAGGTCCACAACCAACCCTTTGCCAGTAGAGGTGGACTGGAGCTACAGGTCCAGCACCAACCCCTCGCCAGTAGAGGGGGGCTGGAGCTACAGGTCCAGCACCAACCCCCTGCTAGTAGAAGGGAGCTGGAGCTACAGGTCCAGCACCAACCCCCTGCCAGTAGAGGGGGGCTGGAGCTACAGGTCCAGCACGAACCCCCTGCTAGTAGAAGGGAGCTGGAGCTACAGGTCCACAACCAACCCCCTGCCAGTAGAGGTGGACTGGAGCTACAGGTCCAGCACCAACCCCCTGCCAGTAGAGGGGGGGGCTGGAGCTACAGGTCCATCACCAACCCCTCCAGTAGAGGTGGACTGGAGCTACAGGTCCACAACCAACCCCCTGCCTGTAGAGGTGGACTGTAGCTACAGGTCCAGCACCAACCCCCTGCCAGAAAAGGGGGGCTCCAGCTACAGGTCCGGCACCAACCCCCTGCCAGTAGAGGGGGGCTGGAGCTACAGGTCCACAACCAACCCCCTGCCAGTAGAGGTGAACTTGAGCTACAGGTCCAGCACCAACCCCCTGTCAGTTCAGGGGGGCTGGAGCTACAGGTCCACCACCAACCCCCTTGCCAGTAGAGGGGGGCGGGAGCTACAGGTCCAGCACCAACCCCCTTGCCAGTAGAGGGGGGGCTGGAGCTACAGGTACAGCATCAACCCCCCCTGCCAGAAAAGGGGCGGGGGCTGGAACTACAGGTCTAGCACCAACCCCCTGCCAGTATAGGGGGGGGGGCTGGAGCTACAGGCCCAGCACCAATCACCTGTCAGTAGAGGGGTGGGGTGTCTGGAGTTACAGGGCCAGCACCATCCCCCTGCCAGTAGAGGGGGGCTGGAGCTACAGGTCCAGCACCAACCCCCTACCAGTAGAGGGGGGGCTGGAGCTACAGGTCCAGCACCAACCCCCTGCCTGTAGACTGGGGGGGGGGCTGGAGCTACAGGTCCAGCACCAACCCCCTGCTGTAGAGGGAAGAGGGCTGGAGCTTCAGGTCCAGCACCAAACCCCTGGCAGTAGAGGAGGGCCGGAGCTACAGGTACAGCATCAACCCCCCCTGCCAGTAAAGGGGCGGGGGCTGGAACTACAGGTCTAGCACCAACCCCCTGCCAGTATAGGGGGGGGGGGCTGGAGCTACAGGCCCAGCACCAATCACCTGTCAGTAGAAGGGTGGGGTGTCTGGAGCTACAGGTCCAGCACCATCCCCCTGCCAGTAGAGGGGAGGCTCGAGCTACAGGTCCGGCACCAACCCCTTGCCAGTAGAGGGGGGCTGGAGCTACAGGTCCACAACCAACCCCCTGCCAGTAGAGGTGGGCTGGAGCTACATGTTCAGGACCAACCCCTGCCAGTAGAGGTGGGTTGGAGAAACAGGTCCAGAACCAACCCCCTAGGATTAGAGAGGGGGTGGGGTGGAGCTACAGGTCAAGCACCAACCCCCTGCCAGTAGAGGGGGGCTGGAGCTACAGGTCCAGCACCAACCCCCTGCCTGTAGAGAGGGGGGGTGGTGGAGCTACAGGTCCAGCACCAACCCCCTGCCAGTAAAGGGGGGCTGGAGTTACAGCACCAACCCCCTGCCAGTAGAGAGGGGGCTGTAACTACAGGTCCAGCACCAACCCCCTGCCAGTAGAGAGGGGGGGCTGGAGATACAGGTGCAGCACTAACCCCCTGCCAGTAGATGTGGGCTGGAACTACTTCTCGAGCATCAACCCCCTGCTAGTAGAGGGGGCTGGAGCTACAGGTCCAGCACCAACCCCCTGCCAGTAGAGTGGGGCTGTAGCTACAGATCCAGCACCAACTCTCTGCCAGTAGAGTTGGGCTGGAGCTACAGGTCTAGCACCATTCCCCTGCCAGTAGAGGGGGGCTCCAGCTACAGGTCCGGCACCAACCCCCTGTCAGTAGAGGGGGGGCTGGAGCTACAGGCCCAGCACCAATCACCTGTCATTAGAGGGGTGGGGTGTCTGGAGCTACAGGTCCAGCACCATTCCCCTGCCAGTAGAGGGGGGGCTCCAGCTACAGGTCCGGCACCAACCCCTTGCCAGTAGAGGGGGGTTGGAGCTACAGGTCCACAACCAACCCCCTGCCAGTAGAGGTGAACTGGAGCTACAGGTGCAGCACCAACCCCCTGTCAGTAAAGGGGGGGCTGGAGCTTCAGGTCCAGCACCAACCCCCTGCCAGTAGAGGGGGGCGGGAGCTACAGGTCCAGCACCAACCCCCTTGCCAGTAGAGGGGGGGCTGGAGCTACAGGTACAGCATCAACCCCCCCTGCCAGCAAAGGGGCGGGGGCTGGAACTACAGGTCTAGCACCAACCCCCTGCCAGTAGAGGGGGGGCTGGAGCTACAGGCCCAGCACCAATCACCTGTCATTAGAGGGGTGG